>NC_056725.1:1380209330-1380314330 GCF_019279795.1 Protopterus annectens | reverse complement strand
AAAGGAAAATTCAAGTAACAAAAATACCCACAGAGCCAGTTAGAAGGATCCCACATTTTATTTATTTATTCATTTTATTCATTATTTATTTATTGACATTTGATTACCGGGAAAGTCGGATTAGGTAGAAGTACATTTTCAGTAGAAGCTCTGGGAGAAAAGCTCCAAACTATTACAAAACATTTAAAGAATAATAATTTTACAATCTTCAAAAAAAAAAATCTGCAGTTTAAATAATTATAACAAATTAGTGATGGTATAAAAACATTGGTTAAGAACTGAGACAAGTTATATGACAATCATTTAATATGAATGTGTCTTTCGGCTTTTCCCGGTTAGGGGTCGCCACAGCGGAACTCCAGTCCGCTAATGATTGGCAGTTGATTTTTACGTGCCAAGTTGCCAGCCCTGACACACATCCGTCAACGAAGGTTAGCCCATTCATGCATGTTTCCACGCAGAAGACGCTCTAGCTAAGAATCGAACCGGACAGCGTCTTACTGTGAGGCGACAATTCTACCGCAGCACCACCACTATGGATTATGACAATCATTTAATATTTATAGAAATTTTAGACAGTTTGTAGATAAATTAAAGGTATGTTAATCTAATACAAATGGGAAATGCAATATGAAATGAGGAAACACAGGTTTATGGTATACTTAGAGAGAAAGTCAGATATGAGAATTTGACAGAAGCAAGGAAGTAAGTGAAGAAGGGTGTGTAAGGAGGTATAAGGAATGAAAAGATACTTGTTCACATTTAAGGATTTAATTTATCCTGGTTTTGAGCAAGAACAAAGCCAGATTTTTGCTAGGAAGTGTTTCACAAAGATGGGAGGGAAGGTATTGACCTGATGGATACAGGTAAGGACTTCCAGACCTTAGCAACCTTGTACGAGTACAAACAACGCCCAGCAGATTTGATAGGTTTGCAGACAGGAGTTTTTGGTCACAGGATCACAATGACCAACTGGGAACATAGTTGTGTAGAATGTTTTATAGTGTTGGACAGGCAGATGGATGCTAGATAATTTTATAGGTGGTAATAGGTGGTAAAAAGCTGTGTATGTTAGTTGATGAGGCATTTCTAACCAATTTAGGCTTTTTAGTGCTATACAGTGGTTGAAAGGGGTATTTGCTGCAAATTTAGCAATGTTTTTATAGCATTGTTTAAGTTTTAATTTTTGTGAAGCCTGGAGGTTAGCAAGGATGGCAGCACCATAAAGAAGTGTGGGGAGGAGATAAGTAGTGGCAAGTGTGGTTTTAGTTGTGTTGGTGAGAAAGTTTTTGGTACTGTAAAGTATCCATAGTTTTTGATGAGTTTTTCCTATGCAATTTTGCAGATGCAGGTCGAATATATGCTTATCATCCACCATCACCCTTAATAATTTGCTATGAGAGGTGACCTCAGTGGTTGTATTGTCAAGAGAGAGGACTTTAAATTTTGTTTTTTCATGAGAGAGGGATTTGGTGAAAAAAAGGGAGCATTTTGGTCTTTTTTTTGGGTTGAGCATGAGTTATGAGTTTACAAAGCCATGTTTCAGTGGCTGTTAAAGCTTCCTGAGTAATTTTTTGGAGGTGTACCATGTTGTTAGATGTGCATATGAGAGTGGAATCATCTGTGTACTGTATTAGGGTGGCCTGTTGTCTGGATGCATAGAGGGTGTTGGTGAAAATGTTAAAGAGGAGGGGACCAAGGGTAAGAGCCTAGTGGTACACCAGTGGTGATTGGGAGGTAAGGAGAGAGCATGGAGTGCCATTTTACTGACTGATACCTATTGGACAGGTAGCTTTTGAACCACAGAAGGGTGGGCTGAGAGAGACCTAGTAAGGACATTTGAAGTAGAAGTTTGCTGTGACAAGGCTTTAGAGAATTCTAGAAATAAGGAAGAGATTAGCTTGCTATTATCTATGGTAGTGCTAGTACTATGGGAAGGAAGGAAGCCATGCTACGTAGGGGACAGGAGTTCTTCCTACAGGAGATAGTCTAGCAATTGTTTTTAAATATACTTTTCAAGAGATAAGATTGCTATAGATCTAAAGTTATTAATGTCTGTTGAATTTCCTCTTATGTGCAGAGGGATAATGTGTGACTTTTTCCATTCTGAAGGAATGTGGAATTCCTGGATTGAGACAAGATAGGCAGTGCTATTGGTTGCTATTTTATGTACTGTCTTGGAAGGTTATCAGATGAAGAAGTGCATGGTTTAAGTTTGTTTAAGAGTAGTTTCATATAGGATGTGGGCACAGGTTTGAAGGTGAAAATGGATATGGTGATATGTGGCTGCTGTGCACGGCTGGGATTGGTTATTGAGGAATCCTTGGTTAGAGATGCTATACTGTCTATAAAATAAGAGTTGAACTGTATTGCAGTTTCAAGAGATGAGTTATCAGGAGAGGGGTTTGGGATGAATTTTTGGCCGGGATGTAAGATTTCTTATATCCAAAATTTTTTAGGGTTATGTTTAGAATCATTCTGAAAGTTATTATAGTATATTTTTGCCATTATTTATTTGTTTTTTAGTACGATTGCAAAGCATTCTAACGTTTTCAAGAAATTGAGGTGTTTTATATTTTTGCTATTCTTTCCAATCTTTTTCTCTATCCTACATTAGCATTCTACTCTTTTATGATAGCCAAATTGCATTATTTGTTTTTAGTCTCTTCCTTCTAGGAGGTACAAGGCAATTTGGGATATTTAGAAAAGTTGTATTGAATTCACTTACAGCATCATTTAAGGGGAGGATTTTTAGGAAGTTCCAGTCAAGAGATGATAGTGTAGTAATGAACATTTCTGGGTTAAACTTAGAAAGATGGAATGTTGTTTTAGAAATATGTTTAACTGGATGTGTGACTCGTCTGGTTATACAGATTGGGAGATGATCACCGAGACAGTCTGACATTGTAGCTGTGGTGGTGTATTAACTAGGTGTGATACTAGGATCCAGTCTAATAGGTAATTTGAAGTCTTGCTATAAAGTGTGAGGCTATTAATTAGTTATGTGAAACCATATAAGTTTATGCTAGACACAGGCGAGTTTGAGTTTATGTCCAACCAACTGACATTCACATCACCTCGGAGTATTTTCTCTTGTGGAAATGTTATTGATATCTAACGTGCGATATTTTCCAGTATAGCTTTATTGTTGCCTGGGGGGGTGTAAAGGACAGTAACACATATTTGTTTGTAATTGTTTATTTTGAGGAAAGCAATAAGAAGCTGTGCTGGGCTGAATTTTGATATTGGTTTGCTGTAAGGGGGAGTGTGGTAGGTGTTGGGAAATATTACAGCAATTCTACCACCCTTCCTCTTTATATGGTCATTATGGATGATATTATAGCCAGAAGGTAAAACTTCAGAACTGTTTATGCTGGATTTAAGCAAAGTTTCAGTTACAGTGAGAATGTCAGGCTTATGCTGGGTAATCCAGGCATGTAGTTCAGTAGTTTTATTTCTTATGCTTCTAACATTTATTGCAGCAAAAATAGAACAGCAAGGTTAGGGACTGGTTGTTGCTGGGTTATAGAAGAGTGTGGCACAGAATAATCCTTGTGTTCATTGTTATAGGTGGGGCAAGGATTAAGGTGCATATCTCCTCCTAAATGGATTTTAGTATATTGAGGAATTAAGTATACTTGTTTTTTGGAGAGGATTCTTGCACTTAATTTCATTTTGGCTTGAGATGAAGTGCAGTTAATCAGTCTGTATTTAGAATTAAGCTAAGGGGAAATATTAAATAAGTTTGGTGCAACGTGTGGAGAGTGTAAAGCGGAAATATGGATAGGTGGTTGGGACAGAGTTGGAAAGATGTTTAGACATATTATTGAGTCATGGTGGGATGAAAGATGGCACAGTAGGAGAAGAATAGAGGATAAGCTGAAGAGAAGCATAATTAATTCCTACCCTCACTTCAAATTATAACTGAGAACAATCAGTTTATAGCCAGTACAAAGCAATTAATAAAGAGATATGACATAAAACAGGTTTTCTGTAATTTCCTGAGGCTAAATAACTGGCACATGCAGTATAGTCTGCTGATCAAGAAAAAGGGGACACTAGTCAACATAGTCCCCAAGATTTAATAAAATCCATGTAGGCATAGTGTAGAGCCTACACCGAATGTTACTGTGTCTGTATACACGGTCCCCGCCCCCCCCCCTGGCAGTGCACTATGCATATTAATCATGGCGCACAGCCAAGGGAGAGCCGTGGAACATGGTTATTGAATCAGTGTACGGAGTGTGGTGTTAACTGTTCCACATATGAGTAACACCCTCCCTGCACTGTCCAATTGTATTATATCAATGTAATTTAATTTTTTTTTTAATTTTTTTTTATAAATTTGTGCAGCACGGCACTGAGACACCTGCCAGACATCTAAAAATAGAAACCAGATGTATTTAATTATTTATGTAAAGGTCAAGTTTAAGCATAGCTGAACAGGTTTGCACAGTATGGCGCTGTGCTCAGTAGTGCTTCTAGGCAGCTCAGAGGTATATGTAAAGGTATAGCAGAATTTCAAATATCCACGTAGCTGAATGGGTAGAGTTATGGCCTCATGTGAAGTAGGTGCAGGGTTTGAATACATGGAAGGGCATATAAGCATTTATTTTTGAAATACAAATTATGCACATTATTTTTAAATTCTGGTCCGCTGCATGCCACTAAACCCTGCTAAGACCTGCTAGGACCTGCCAAGCACAGCATAAACACAATAATTGCTGAAAATGTTTATGCACTGCTCAGCTCTGCTTAACCAGTTTGCACACAGCTAGGCACTGCCAAGCATACAGGTCTTCAGGTTTTCCCACTGCTCAGCTGAACTGTGCTGGTTTGCGCTCTGTAAGTGACGTGACACATTTTTAAATGTTGCCCAGTGGCAGTTATGGGTGGGAAAACAGGCTATATTAAGCTCACTAGGTGGAAATACAGTATAATCTATTGGAGTTCTACCTGTGTAGTGACTATGGCTGGAGTTGGAGAGGGTGCTCACTTCCGGGTGCAACTGTGAAGCGGAGTCCAGGGTCATGGTTGAACTCCTGGTGAAAACCTATGATGACTGGCTGCAGCAGGGAGGGATCCATGGCTCAGAGTGCAAGGTGAGGCCTGGGACTGGCTGGCACATGAACTTGCCAGTGTGACAGGTATCCCCCACACAGGTGAGCAGGGTTGCCACCACCATGACGACCTGAAGCATAGAACGGGGGATCTGTTGGACACCAGGGTCTGAGAAGCTCGGGCAGGGAATGCCCCAGAAGTTTGTAAGTAATTTTACCTTTGTTTCGCCAATACCTAATCTGAATGTCTGATAAACTGGTATGCATAATGGTGTGCTTCTCTTCCAACAGCTGCAGAGGAGAGGGCTCACAAAATCGAGGTGCATGCCAGGAGCTTGGCCAGGTTGCACCATGAATGTGGTGAATACAGATGTATTTTGATATCTATAGTCAAATAAGCAAGAAAGAGTAAAGCATTAACTGTGATTAGGTATATACAGTAAAGATTGTATTGCAATGAATGTGGACTTACAGCTCTACTGCAATAAGTGCATACTGCCAACTATAGTGCAATAAGCAGGGAAGACTAAAGTATTAACCATAATGAAGTGCATGCAATAAAGTGTGTAGTGAAATAACTGTGGAATTACAACTGTATTGCAACACCTGCAAAATGACAACTGTCGTGCAATAAAAACTCAAAATTATAGCAGTAACTGCACAAAGGTATCTCTAATAAAGTCTGTTGTACAATAAGTATGGGATTAGGGCTTTTTTGCAAGAAATCAATTATGACAACTGTTCTGCAATAAAAACACAAAAGAATACCAGTACCTGCATGAAGGTATATCCAATAAAGTCTGTTGTGCAATAAGTGTAGATTCAGAGCTGTTTTGTAAGAAATGAATTGTAACAGCTTTTCTGCAACAAGACATGAACCAAAAGCAATAACACCAAGGTAAATTGTGTACATCAGGATTGTCTTGTTTTCACCGTTACATGTCAGCTATATGCATTCAGAGTGTGAGGTAAGGTGCTGCAGTCAAGCATAACAGTGTAATAGCTGTAGACTGCAAATAATAACCCATAATCAGATATTGTTTGTTGACTTCACAGATATTTCAACACACTAACAGTACATTGTGTACACCTGTGTTTTATGTAGTAATCTATATGTTAGCTAGTATATCTGTCATGCTTGAATTTCATGCATGTATGTTCAACTCTCACTACAGTCTAGTATAAAACTGTACTAATATTACCAGGTCATATTTTGGTTCCAGGTGTGCTCTAGACAAATATCAGTCAATCAGTAATCAGCAGTGACTCAGTAGCTCAGTTTGTTAAATGATCTACATGAAGTACATTTTGCCACACACAGACCAGGGTTCAAATCCAGTGCTATGTAGCACTAAATATTACAGTATCAGTCACATAATGTCTACAGATTTTCTCTCCACAGAAACTACAGGTAAATGGGTGAGGTAGCCCATGAGTAAATAATTGTGTGTTTAGATGTCACAGACTCAATTATTACCAGGAATATGAAAATACAGCATAAAATAAAGGAAGTAAGTATAATAATAATAAAATAAAATATAATAAATAAAATGTGTAATCTTTGGTATGGCTATATGCCTGGAGTGTCTGTTAAAGGTTGCTGCAGTCAATTAATACATTTGATGCAGATGTCCTCTGCAGTCACTAATATTGGGTTCTATCCCCAGGCCTGCCAAGCAAGGCATGATAGTTGTTTACTTTTTGTACTGTACACATATATGTCTCTCAAGTGTCATACTGTCAAGTAATGTAATTAGTAGTGCGTAATCCCTCTCTCACAGATTTATCATCAACACGATTATGTAAATAGCAAAGTATCACTACATCAGCCCACAGTACACCTTGGTAGTTATATAGGTCCACCTGATGTGCAAGTGTTCTGTGTAGTTGTGTATCTGCAGTTGTTACTGTTTGGCCCATACTGTCCCATGTGGATAGCTGGAGAGGTATGTACATGCTACAGCAGCTATAGGGCACTTATATACATAAAGAAAGGACAGACCTGTAGAGTAGATAGCAGTACTGTTGTCAATTATATAGCCTACAATGGTATTAATGGACTGTATTTCTCTCCTTCCCCACCCCTTATCTTCATTTATTTATTATTGTTAATCATTGGTTATGGTTTACTATTAACATATGTTGTTACATTAAATTTTATTTTGGGGCATGTGTTTTATTATTGTTATGTATTAACATTGTTACATATTAACATTATCTTGTTGAATTACCTATTCTGTTGGCTTTATGCCATAACTGTTACTGGCATGCTGTTAATATTCTGACTGTTCTGTTATTTATTGTTGTGTTTCACATAATATGCATTGAAATGTAAAGGGGTTATTTCCAATGTTCTGGCATGCTGTTATTACTAACAATGGTATTGTTCATGACTAACCTATACTTATTGCTATACCTCCATCACCACAGCACTACAGAGTATTCCAGTTCCTGGTGATCTGCCTACCCTACCTCAGCTGGCTGTGGCACCCAGTCTGGGACCCAGGCTAGTGGTGCCCCCTCCGCTGCCCCTGCACAACCTTCTGGTGGAACCGCCTCAAGGGATGGGGCCCAGCCTCCCCCTGGGAGTGGTGGTGGAGGGACAGTAGTCACCCAACAGCAACTAACAGCCATGGTGCACAGGAGTGTTCATTAGAGCTATGAACATCCCCTATGCCGGATTGAGGGCACACTGGAAAACCTGATGAGGCAGGCTGGCCCTGGTGCCCAGCCACCAGCACAGCCACCTTCAGGGCAGTGAAGGAGCAGTGATGACTGCCCATGGCTGGGGATGTCAGTCACACTACTGACATCTGGAGGCACATGCGTCTCGGATTCCACAACACCCTCCCCATCCAAGGTGTTTACCGTCCTCATGTGTCACACACTACCCCTGTCTGCTGTCTTGTCTGTCTGCAATTGCATCCTCTCCTATCCAACTTTCCTCTCTACACATACCTATATCCCTTCCCCAACATTCCACTCTCTCCTTAAAAAATGGGCACCTGTCCCTCAAAAAAAAATAGCCCCATACACAGCTCCCCACTTAGCACACATGTCCACTGGCCAAAACTAATTTGGTCCAAATGCCTTGACAGCACATTTATGTTGTCCTCACCCTTCTCTCTGGGGACTGACAGTCCAAATTCATACACAAAATCTGTCACAATGCACAGCTGCTGCTGTAGAAGAAATGGAAACCTATGGTTCTTTCCTACACCCTTCCTGCACATCCCTACCTGCCTTTCACTATGTTTTTTCACCCTGCTTGCCCCAATTTCACCACTGTCCTATCACCCCTTTTTCTTTTCTTTTTAATTTTTTAGTCTGGATTTGCTCAGAGCTAAGCGAAGCTCCACACCATGGAAATCCACTTAAATGAGCTTCAGTGAGCCTTAATGATCTTATGTGTTTCTCACAGTGTTAGGCACATGTACAAAATAATCACCTTTGCCATCTTTCAGATCCAGGTCCCTGTACACTATAGCCTACAGCATTAACCCACTACACCACACAAATCATAATTAAGACAGGTGTTTCCATCAAAACATACTGATTGCCACTAACAGACTGAAATTAAACCTAATGGGAGAAATGGTCGTGTACCTGGGATTCTGATGCAAAAATACACCATTAGACAGCCGAATAGATAATGGTAGTACGTGAGGCCTGGGATAGCAGGTAAATGTTCCCTTTTACCTGCAACATCTTTAAACACACCTGCTAAGACAGCAATGGCACAGTGCATGTGTTCAACTAGGACCCTACTGCAAAAAAACTGCCTCTGAAAGCCATGCACATACTGATGGATGCAGACAATGTGTGTCACAGACTGTATGTCTGCACATATATCTGGCAAATGCACCTGCTGAAGCACTGACTCAGTAGCTCAGTCTGTTAAATGCCTTGCATGTAGTACATCTTGCCACACACAGTCCTGGACTCCAATCCAGTGTGTTGCACTTCAATTACATTGTTGTGAAGACAGCAAGTAATGACTGAGTCATGTGATTTTAATCCCCATAGGTTACTGCTACTGAAGTATCTGCTACCAAGTTTTGCAAGTCAAAGACCTGCAGGTAGGGACACACCGCACATATTGTATAGCCTAACTATATGTCGCCTACTACTCTGCTATTGACACTGTTGCATAACAGATGTACCTTAAGTACATGCCTCAGTTGGACTGTAAAGGGTACCCTTACCCTGGTTCTGTTGTAAAAACAGGGTTGATACTGCTGCCACAGTTAAATGTACAGCTTGCCAATGTCAGACATAAATAGTTCTAACATTGTAAAAGTGTCCCTGAATGTACCTGATGTACTCTGGCTAAGTCCCTGTTTCATGGACATTCATCCCTGTCTGGTTGAGAGCTATGCCTAACACACATCTCAACCTCTTACAGTAAGAAATCAGGACAAAGCCATAATTAATGGGGGGACAAAGGCCCAAACTCAGTGACAGAGTATACATACTGGCCATACAAAGTAAGAATGTGAATAGACTAACAGATATTACTGCAGCATAAGTGTTTTCTGAGGGGTCTGAAGTGTGAGAGTCAGATTCTGTTTAAATTTTCTGACAGCAACCATCAATGATCGGACAACCATTTGTCAGACATCCACAAGTTTGTGCAAAAAGGTCCACATCTATGAGGCAAACATGTTGACATTCTGCAAACATCTGTATAACTGAGAGGTATGATGCCTACAGGGAACTTATACTACAGCAGGTTTGTATTGTTTTATGTCATTGTGGCACACTGGTGTTGCTGAACTTTCCCCATATAGTTGTAATAGCACACTGCTATTTGTCAGGTAGTGGCTGTATAACATATTAGTGGGGATATGCCCAAAGGGAACACACCACAGTAGACTGCAATGATAGGTGTAGAGACATACAGCAGAATCTGTCACAGCACACAGGGACATTACCCAGTATTGCTACTATCTTGGTGATAGCCACACATGTAGTGTGTTGCCAGACTGTGGGGTATGACATGTGAGGGTGTATTGGATAGTGCAGGCCATTATGGGTGTGTAGGATCTGTACATAGTGGACATCCACATATCTGGTCCTGTAATGTGTTCCCCTCTTATTGTCTTGCAGTAACGATGTACCAGCGGAGACATCCACCATTTTCATCTGCAGAGAATGATGCTATAGTGGATCCCCTCAGACTCCACCATCACATCCTGCTTTCCAGGGGTTGCCACAATCAAGAACACCAGGCAGCATTGTGGGGTGACCTTACAAGGGCTGTTAATCAGATTGGCCAACAGGACAGGGCCTACAAGCAGGTTCGACACTGGGCCATGGACATGGTCAATGCTGTACGTCAAAGAGTAGCTGCTGAGAGGTTCTGGATGGAATGTTGGCAAGCTAGCAGCAGATTCTCTAAACTCTGCTATTTTATTTAATTTCTGACAAGAAATATATTTCTAAGTTATCTTATTTGAAAATTTTTGATTAAGTACTAATATTTTGGACTGTCTCTGAGGATAACAACAACAAACTTGATCTATAAACAACTATTTTCCTGTCAAATACTTGCTCTAAAGATTTCTCACTGAGAAACAGTATGAGTCACTCAAAACAGAATACACAGGAAACATCTCTGAAGAAGGACTTTCAAACTGTTTTATCTAATAAATAATATACTGCTCAGACAAGCTCCACGTGGGTTTACAGAGTGGTCCTAGCAGCAAGGAACTCGAAAAAGTGACTACCTTCTGGATTTAAGTATCTTTGCTTTTTTTTCACTGGAAATAGCTTCTGTTGCTTACTTTGAACTAGCCTGAACTGTTTTTTTACTGATTACTGCATTTATTTTAAACTCTGCACTTAAAGTTACATTTAGTCGAATTTAATCGAAAGTTTGCTTGTTTGTTTGTTTAATTTAACTGTGGAGGCTGCCCACTGAAGTGTGCTAGCCTGTGTAACTAATTTATCACTGTCTCTGCATTTTCTGTGTGTTTCTACAAAAAAAAACAAAAAAACAAAAAAATAATCCTTGTTTTCCCGCCTTTCTTGACTAGTTTAGACCAGTATACAGGCATTGCTGTATTCTGGGCTGTGGTATAGTTCCTGTGTTGTCCATTACCTTACTTGGATAGAAGGAAGTTTCTTTGCTCACCAGTGGGAGTGGGGAGCCTTGAGCAGCCTACCTGTCCTTGGGGGAAGTGACCTCAGCACAAGAAGCTGTAGTAATTGGTTGTTTGGGACCATTCCTAGCTCTTTTGTAGTTCACTGCTTAAAATCCACCTCTCAGCATTTTTTTCTGGCTATACTGCTCAGACAAGCTCCACGTGGGTTTACAGAGTGGTCCTAGCAGCAAGGAATTCGAAAAAGCGACTACCTTCTGGATTTAAGTATCTTTGCTTTTTCACTGGAAATAGCTTCTGTTGCTTACTTTGAACTAGCCTGAACTGTTTTTTTACTGATTACTGCATTTATTTTAAAATCTGCACTTAAAGTTACATTTAGC
The DNA here is from genome assembly GCF_019279795.1 of Protopterus annectens. NCBI lineage: Eukaryota > Metazoa > Chordata > Ceratodontiformes > Protopteridae > Protopterus > Protopterus annectens. The sequence goes on along the minus strand of NC_056725.1, from coordinate 1,380,302,783 downwards.
CGAATTTAATCAAAAGTTTGCTTGTTTGTTTGTTTAATTTAACTGTGGAGGCTGCCCACTAAAGTGTGCTAGCCTGTGTAACTAATTTATCACTGTCTCTGCATTTTCTGTGTGTTTCTACAAAAAAAAACAAAAAAACAAAAAAATAATCCTTGTTTTGCCGCCTTTCTTGACTAGTTTAGAACAGTGTACAGGCATTGCTGTATTCTGGGCTGTGGTGTAGTACCTGTGTTGTCCATTACCTTACTTGAATAGAAGGAAGTTTCTTTGCTCACCAGTGGGAGTGGGGAGCCTTGAGCAGCCTACCTGTCCTTGGAGGAAGTGACCTTAGCACAAGAAGCTGTAGTAATTGGTTGTTTGGGACCATTCCTAGGTCTTTTGTAGTTTACTGCCTAAATTCTGCGTTTGCACGGCTTTGCATGGTCGTGCGCATAGCGCAACGCCGGTTAAACAAGGTTAAACTTGGTTAAACAAGGTTAAACTTTTTCTGGCTCCGCCAAGTCTGCTTTTCAATTTTTCCCTTAGAACTGATCTACTTGCAATCTAAACAGCCTATAGTCTATCTGAAAAGCTCAGCACTTGCTCCTAAAGCATTTTTTACACAGGTAAAGCACTCTTAAACAAAAGAAAGTACTTCATTCACCTAAATTCTGTTGAGTACCCATTTCCCTATAGGTCCTTGCTGACTCAGTTACACAGCAATCTTTTTCACTATTTCTAGCATGTCGAAGGGTCAGTTGCTGGCGTCCTCTCCTGTTCAGCTGGTGAATCTGGGAATCTTGAGGCAATGTTATAATTGCCTCATGTACACAGACAACCCTCTCCTCCTCCCAACAAATAACCAAACACATAAACACACAAAAACATACTCGGAGGTGCTGATTAAAAATCTACCAAAACAACAGAGGCCTCCAAAGCAGACACCCAAGCAACCACCACCTCAAGACATAGCACATGCAACACATAGTTCACAAAGTCAGTGTGCTAAACAGTCACAGCCCTTAAGGCCAAACAACATGCCAGACACACTTGTAATAGGTGACTCCATAGTCAGACACACTGACGTCCCGCTCACCAGACTGAACAAGGAAAAGGTCACAGTAAGCTGCCTGTCGGGAGCTAGAATCCGCCACATAACACAAGCACTCAGGTCACTCCACAGCAAGTACAAATATGACTCAGTCATTGTACATGCCGGTGTGAATGACCTGAGGCACCTCCCTGGACTACATGAAAAGAGACATAGAGGAGCTCTCTGATTATGTAGCCCAGGCCGGTATGACCCTGACCCTGAGCAGCATCTTACCCTCACCAAGAATGATGCCACAGTACAAAGACAAAATGATCAGTTTTAACAATTGGCTTAATTACTGGTGTCATTCTAAGGGGATCCAATGTCTGTCTGCTTGGGATGACATGCTTGACAAGCCACGCTGCTTCACAAGGGATGGCTTGCACCTGTCACCCCTGGGCTTCCGGATATTGGCCAAGGCTCTTTCCACCCCCATAGGGCCTTTTTTAGGCAAGGCTCAAATGACAAACCTACCGCCCTAGAAAACACAAGTGGAAAAAAACTAAGGGTAATGCTGCTCAATGCCAGAAGTCTAAACCTCAAGATGCACGCCCTCAAAGCCCTCCTTAGTATGGAGAACATCGATGTCTGTGCAGTGACTGAAACCTGGTTCAAGGCTCCTGAGAGCACCCCAGCACTATCAGGTTTTACCTCATATCATGCTTTCCGGCCCCAAAACTTGGACCGAACCACAAAAGGAGGGGGAGTATCCATTTTCATCAAAGATACCCACACCTCCAGGTTAGTGGCAAAGCACAAAGCATCGGAGACTATCCAGGTGCAACTAACCATAGGCAAAACTGCCTTACAGTTTGTAGCATGCTACAGACCACCCTCTCAAACTCAGGAACCCCACACAGCCTTCCTGAAGACACTGGAGAGTATGAATGTCTCTCCAAATACCATCATTTTTGGAGAATTCAACTACCCAAACATAGACTGGGAACATTACTCAAGCCCCAACACCCTAGCCCAAAGGTTCCTAGAATTCATAAACTCAAATGCAATGGAACAACTAGTCACCATTCCCACAAGAGGAGACAATATACTAGACCTGATCATCACAAACATGGGGACAAAATGCTCCACACCGGAAGTATATCCCTCTTTGGTAAGATCAGACCATAAATTAATCTCACTGGAAATCCACATCCCGCCCCCACCCCCTGCACAAAAGACCACAGTGAAGAACTTCTCAAAAGCAAACTTCACACTTCTTAAGACTGAAGTGGTATCCTTCAAGGCCCCTGGGCCAGTGGAAACCACAACCCACACTGCTGAATCCTTTGCAAATGCCTTCTATGGGCACCTTCAAGAATGCATGGATCATGCAATCCCAAATAAAACCAAGACCCATTCCCCAAAGGCAGGCCTGGTCTGGTGGACCCCAGCCATAAACAAACTTTACAACAGGAGGAGGAAGCTACTACATGACAGAGCAAAATCCCTAAAAGGGAAGGCATCTCTGATCAGTACTAGCAAAAACTACGATCACTCATAAAATCATCCAAGGCCAACTTTGAGAGAAAAATCGCAAAAGACACAAAAGACAATCACAAGGCCTTCTTTAGCTATGTTGGAAACCTGGGTGGAAACTCCCAGATATGCTCAGAGTTAGTCCAAAATGACACAAAATACACTGAACCCACTGACATTGCCAACATTCTGGCAGACAGGTTCAGTGCAAATTTCTCCTCCCCCTCCCCCCAAAAGGAGAAATAACTATCCCAGCAGAGTGTAGCCTCCCTAGCATCTCAGATGCCCAGGTGAGAGCCGCCCTCTCTAAAGCTAAAAACACAGCATCAATGGGACCAGATGGTGTCCCGGGCTGTGTGCTACATGAACTCCAAGAGGAACTAAACCCACACATAAGGCTGATGTTTAATCTTAGCCTTACTACAGGATACGTACCCAAAGAGTGGCGTACGGCAACAGTGGTCCCACTTCACAAGGGCGGTGCTTCTACGGACCCTGGAAATTACCGCCCCATAAGCTTGACGAGCCTGGTCTGCAAAGCTATGGAAAGGATCATTATGGAACTCATAAACAAAGACATTGGGGACCTACAGACATTGGATCCTACCCAATTTGGCTTTGTCGAGGGCAGATCCTGCCTTTTGAACTTGGTCGACTTTTTTGAAACAGTCACTAAGGCCATTGATGAGGGTAAGGCAGTTCACACAGCCTACCTTGACCTTGCAAAAGCCTTTGACACAATACCCGACTCGGGCATCATAGACAAACTCACCAGCTTAAATGTAAACCCATATGTCACAAGATGGGTTGCAAACTGGATCAAGGACAGAACCCACAGGGTCAGAGTTGCTGGAGCTATGTCAGACTCTAAGCCAGTCACAAGCGGTGTCCCACAGGGCTCAGTCCTGGGACCCCTCTTGTTCGGCATTTATTTTTCTGAGGTACAGGCAAACATAGGAGGATTGTGGCTGACAAAGTTCGCAGATGACTGCAAACTGTGCGCCATAATTAATACTCCAGCGGACACAAACATCCTGCAGAGAGGCCTCATAGAAACGGATAATTGGTGCCAGAGCCATGGCCTTAAGCTGAACGCCAAAAAATGTATAGTCATACCCTTTGGGAAAAACAAGGTACCGCTAAATTACCACATAGGTGGTAATCCATTAAGTACGGAAGAGGTAATCAGGGACCTAGGGACCCAGGTTGACAGTAACCTCTCATTTGACACTCACATTGCCAAAGTGGTTAGGAAGACCTTCTATATTGCCCACCTTATCATGAAGGGTTTCACATCTAGATCAAGAGAGGTCATTGTGCCCCTGTACTCTTCTCTTATCAGGCCAATGATTGAGTACAATGCCCCATTTGGGATGTATCTCACCCGACACCTGCAGCAGTTGGAAAGACCCCAAAAGTTCCTCACCAAGATGATAAAGGGTCTTAAACATATGTCATATGCTGCCCGACTGAAAAAAATCCAGCTCTATTCAGTCGCATACCGCCTACTCAGAGGTGATCTGTGCCTGACGTACAAGGCCATGTCCAATCTGGAATTAATGGACATGCTCCACCTCATAAAATCCAAATCCATCAGAACCACGAGAACAAGAGACTTAAACCTCAACACAGAAATAAATAGGACGTGCTGGAGGGACAGATTCATAACCCAGAGGCTCCCTACAATCTGGAACAGAATCCCAGTCCATGTTAGGCAGAGCCCCTCACTGACTCTATTCAAGAGAAATCTCGACGAGTGGATGGGAGATCGTAGGTTTACCCCGGGAGTCATCTCTGTGTCACTACTAGACAGAGGCACAGTAAACTAAACCCTAAAAGGGTGTAGTATTCTCATCCTAAGGGGTGGTGAAAGCCACACACACTCTGGCTAGGTTTATAAATGCCCTAGGGCAGATAGCCTAGTATGAACCTATGAACCTATAATATTCAAGACATTTCATTGAAAATGGATAAAATAGACAATATATATAACTTCAAAGAAAAAATGCTGCAGGCAAATGGAACAAATACAGGACTCTCTTAATCAACAAAAAATGCAAATATCAAGAATAGAACAGTCCTTAAATGATATAGAAGGGAGATTAATGGAGGAAGAAAACAATACTGGGTTTCATGTAGCACCGACTACAAGAAGCTTTTGATAGATTTTTTTGCCTCAGAAGAAAGAGTTAATATGTGCCACAAAGGAGCTACAATCAGTTATTAGCGCCACTTATCCAGCCGAGGTGGTTGGCAACAAACTTGATACCTTCTTTGAGAATATCTTTAACTATGATAGGTCACATGCAGCAAAGATCAAGAAGCTGCAGAGGGATATCAATGATTTCAAGAGAGGAGTAGTGTTTTCATGGCCAAGAGAGCATACTGCTCATCTGAGTAATGTGAATGCTACAGGTACTGCTGAACAGACAACTGAAGCTCCAGTAGCTATGATTACTGAACTGATGTCGCACAATTTGAATGCAATGCCTGCTGGGATATCTGAAGCAATGACAATGGTGGCACAGACCGCATCCATCCAAATACAGTGTGAAGTAACCATTGCTGGTCCAACAACGGATTTGGGCTCTTTTTCCCTCAAAAAATCACTACCTATCAGTAAGAAAGAATGCTCCAGGAGCAGAGTGAGGTGGGAATGTTTACAGTAGATCCAGAGTGTAGAAGAACAACAGATTGGGCCAAGAATGAGAAACAGATTAATGACTTGGTATTTAATTTGTCCTCTCTTGAACTTACACCAGCACAACTTTCTGTACTTAGTAGAGGGCTTTCGTTTGTTCCAGCCAGGGTGTCAGATATGGTTGATGTGCTTAACAATCTTAAGATGTTTTGTAGGGATTTATTGCTTAGAATTGCATTCCCACAAACAGTTAATGATGTTAATGTGTTCAGAAAGCCTGGTGTGTATGCACCTAAGAGTCACCCAGTAGTTGACACCTTTTTGACAGTATGTGAAAAAGATATTAGGGAAGTTTTTCAATATAGGCATCACCCCGACTTTTATAATTTGAGTATTGCAGAGTCAGAAGCTTTGAATGTGTTGAAGAATATGTCTACAATTGAAATTCAACCTGCTGATAAGTGCGAGGGGATTGTCATAATGGATAAGCTGTTTTACTATGAACAAATGCTGGTACATTTAGGTGATACCTTGGTCTATTCACAAATATCAAAAATTCTGTTGATGGGATTAAGGATAAAGAGTAATTTTTTGTTTTTGATTTAGTAATGACTGATGTGATTTCTGAAGATTTGATTAGATATTTTAATGTAGAGCATCTTACTATTCCAATATTATATGGCCTACCTAAAATACATAAAGACAATGGTTAACCCACCCATGAGACCTATAGTCTCTAGTATAGGATGGACTACTGAACCACTGTCAATTTATGTCAAGAAGACTCTGCATCCTATTTTGGATACCATGAGCAATGTGCTCAAGGATACTAAGTCTTTTTTAACTGAGTTATAGGAATGTATCCTGTATTACACAAGAATATATTTTTTGTTACAATGGACATAGAGTCTCTGTTTACAGTCTTCCGTAATATATGGGGTGTACAGAACATCAGGGAGTTTTTGAACGGGAAGCATGTTTTTTTTAATATTAAAGTGAGATTGATTTGTATGCTCTTGGATATTATTTTGGAAAATAATGTATTTATTTTTAAAGATGAGTTCTATCTTCAGAAAGATGGCATAGTTATGGGCACAACTTGTGCTAACAGCTACGCCAACCTAGCTTTGGTGCAATGGGAAGACACACTGGTATTGCATAATAATGACTATTCTGGGTACATTATTTGGTATACTAGATTTGTTGATGACATATTTTTTCTATGGAGTGGGTCTTCTGAATTACTTGATAGGTTCATTGTTTATTTGCATATTACATCTTTTTTAAAATTTACTTGTCAGTACTTGAGGCATGAAGTACATTTCCTTGATGTCACTGTAAGGAAGACAGATCTTGGCTCTATAAGTACAGGCCTTTATAGGAAACTTACAAGGAAGAATGCCTTCTTACATAAGAACAGTATGCATCCTAGACATGTGTCTAGGAATGCTGTGAGAGGGCAAGTCCTAAGAATCATGAGGCTTCATAATGATGATACTCAGTTGGCAGTAGCCTTACAGACACTTAGACATAAATTCCAGCCAAGGGGCTATTCTGCAAAGGAAATAGACTTGCACATTGAACAGTCCTTGAAGGAAAGAGGGTTGAAGGACCGACCTTATTTTTCCAATCATGTAGTTATAGATAGTCCGAGCCAACAGGTTTATAATCATAATGTTAGAGTTCCCCTGACATACTTGAGTGATGTAAATGTCTTTTGTGACATTTTTAAGAAGAACTGGGGTATATTACAGGTATCAGATGATTTTAGGGGAATTGTGAAAGATAGACCCTATTTTCCTTTAGGAATAATTTGTCATTAAAGAGACAACTTTGTTATAGACCTTATAAGCGCACTACTTTTATAGAGTCAAATAGACTTGGAAAGTATGTGCAGATATGTGAAGGATGCCAGCCTAGCCAGACAGAATTTTGTAGATAATTCTGTAATTTGTAAATATTAATATAAGCCACAAGCTTGTTCTCTTAAATGTGAAAAGACTGTACTGGATGTTGATCTGCAAAAAATGTAACAACAGTGCACTCTGCTGTAAGAAAGCTGATACATCAAGCATTTCATGACTGTCTTTGATCTCAGGTCTCACAGCCAAGATGTCTGAATTAAGGAATTCTGGCTATTGTTTTGAGATCAGAGTTAATTGCTAGAATTTGCATGTATAATAATGTATTTTATTGTTCTGGCATCCTGACCAGCTGCAAGATCAAAAGGACTGTTACACTCTGATCTTCTGTTAGCCCAGGAAACAGAAAATAATAATGTAATCTGAAATAAGTCAGTGGCACTGTGTTATTAATTTATGGACAGAGAGACTCATCGCATTTAGCATTTGTCTTGAGAACATCCAACTCACCAGTATCTGCCTGTGTTCTGTATGTAAGTAAGATCATAGACTTCAGTGCCTCTTTTAGAAATAGCTAGTAAACAGGAATATTAGACAGTTATTTTCTGTACTGATGTTAGAAATATTCTGCTGTATTATTTTATGTATTTTCCTGTGTCTGAACTCTTGACTAACACTGTGTAGTAAGAAGTATTGTCTTATGTTTTTATTATTTATTACTAAATATTTTTAAACCTATCAACTGTGGCTGTTTTGTGTAGAGATAATTTAAGCTCTAGAGTACACTGCATGTATATAGTGATACTATCCAGGTCACTCCAAATAAGCCTTGACTGTTCAGTTGCACTTACCATTTGGATAACAATATTGCACAGTAATAATTGGACACCCTTTGTTAAGGGCCTTTTTAGTAGCTGATATTAGGGGGTGGTGGCAGCTGGTACAATGTGGTACTATGTGGACACCTCTCACTGGCGTATGTGATGCCCGTGCACTGGCACAGCAATCAAGGAGCCTCAATCCTCATCACTAGCACCAGTGAGGGGCATCCACATAAGGGAGGTCTAAAAGGTAGTACCAGGTGCCACCACCCACTAATATCAGCTACTAAAAAGGCCATTAACAAAGGGTGTCCAATTATTACTGTGCAGTATATAATTATCCAAATGGTAAGTGCAACTGAACAGTCACTGTTTACCAGTATAATAGTGTATCAGTCATTGTGGCAGGCTCTACGGACCAGTACATGGGTGTCAGGTCTATCTGCATTGCGGGGGGTTGGCTTTTACCTACAGTTGTGCACACATACTCAGAATGTCAGCAATATAGCCAGTATCACATTAGCTACTGTACATGTGGATATACACATATATTACCTTGTAACACTGCAGCATTTGGTGTTGCTGGCAATACCTCTCCCTCACCTTTTCATAAGTTTGTCAGGTGTGGCCGGAGTCCATGGTCCTGTACCTGGTAAGTGTGATACTCTTGTTTTACAGATCATATATACACTACAAAAGTTAAGGGCTGCCATTTTGCCTTATGCACAACTGTTGTGCTTAGCCAGAGTAGAATAGTTCCATGTTCCATTTCAAAGCAGTTAACTACAGTGCATAGCCTAGGGAATGACATGTGTATATTTGTATAAACATGTTGCAACTAAAGTGTATGTCCAGCAACATTAATGGTCTAAATAATAGCTGTAAGAGAAATAATTTGAGTAGATTCCTGAATTTGCATGTGCCACAGATTGTTGTTTAACAAGAAATGCACTTATTGCAGGAGGATATAACTAAATGCAATACAAAATTATATGTTATTTTAAGCAGCACTCAATTTAAACAGAAAAAGAGAGGAGTAGCCATATTGTGGAGAAACTCTTTACCTACACCTACTATAATAAGTGATTATATGGATGACAAAGGAATGCTTTGTTTATTAACAGTAAAACTTAATGGAGATTTATATACTTTTATAAACATAAATTGGATCCCAAATAGTGGAGTAAAGATGGTTAAACTACAGTTAGATAAAATAATTCAGCTATCAAAAGGAAACATAATTATAGCAGGGAATTTTAATTGCATAATGAAAGATAAAGAGTCTAGTACCATGAAAAAAGAAGAATATCTACTTCAGCTAAGGAATTTTAAAACGTTATAGACTTGTTGCTGCTTAAAGATATTAATGAGTTTGATGAATTAGACTCTTTATTCTACACTCACTTTCCTTATAGGCATGGATCTCATTCTAGAATTGACAGAGCATATATTTCTAATAACTTAACTAAACTGAGTAAAGTTAAGACAATCTTATACCCACTTACAGATCATAATGCTATTACCTTTGAATTAGGGCTGAATATATACAAAAATTTTCAGTCAAAAGGATTCCTGCATACATTATAAATGTAAAAGATTTTATAAAATTCTATAATAAAGAGATACAAGCATTTTTATAATTTAACTACAAAGATGATACTTCTGAAATATATGTATGGGATGCTCTAAAAGCTTACCTACATGGCAGAATAACAAATTGGTATGCTAATAAAAAAAGCTAATGGGACAAAGACTTGATTGACATACAAGACAACATTGATAACTTACAACAGAACATGGAAAAAAGTCAGGAACAAATGATGAAGGAAATAGATGAGTTAAAAAAATAAATATTTGGTGATCCTAAATCACAAAACTATGATAAATTTGGAAAGGATAAATTTATTAACTACTCTATGAATCCTTAATCTATGCACATGTTAACTTACAAAGTTAAATTGATTAATAAGACTAAACATATCAAGGAAATGAAACTTCCAGGAAGTAAATAAATAACTAATGTAGATGATTTCTTAAAGATTTTTAGAAATCATTTTAATAAAGCTAATCAGAATGAAATGCCATTAGGTTCACAAAACTTGATTAAAACATTTATTAAAAAGTACATTAAGAATAGACTAACAGGTTGCCAAAAGCATTTAACAGATGAACCTATATCATTGGCTGAAATTAAAGATCAAATAAAAAAACTAAAACTAAACAAAGTGTCAGGCAATGATGGGATGACATCTGAAATATATAAAATAATGCCAAAGGAAGCAATTCATATTTTTCATAAAGTCTTTACTTTAGCTAAAGATTCCTTTGAAATTCCACTATCTTGGAAATATACATTTATATTTCCAATTTTAAAGCCAGATAAAACCCATCAGAATGTACTTCATATAGACCTTTTTCACTTTTAAATATTGATTACAAAATATTTATGTCCATACATGCTGCTAGAATACAACATTTTCTACCAGGTTTGACTGATGAAGATCAAACTGGATGTATTTAAAATGCAAAAACCTACGACAACATTAAAAGAATCCTATCCACAATTGATTTTTCAGACAGTAATAAACAAGGATTGATGTTATTAAGCTTGGATATAAATACTGTTTTTGGCACTGTTGATTGGAATTACCTAGCTATGGTCTTAAAGGAATATAATTTTTCACTACATTTTTCTCAACTTATTAACTCACTTTATAATAATTTGGTGGCATATATAAAAATTAGTTTGTATCTGTCAGACTCAATACCAATCACTAAGGGGACTAAGCAAGGCTGCCCACTCTCTCCACTACTATTTACTTTAGTCATGGAACCTTTTGCAAATTTCATAAGATTAAAAGCAGATATTAAAGGAATACAGATGAATATAAACCTAAATTCTAAAATATTACTGTTTGCAGATATCCTTCTGACATTAAAAGATAATAGCAACTCCCTCAATGCAATACTTAATGCTGTAAAGACATTTCAGAGAAAATCTGGATTTACCTTTAATGAAAATAAAACAAAAATTCTGCTTATCAATAAAAACATAAAAGATATGGAAGATAGATATTCCAAATATATAACAAAGGATGGTTTATTAAAGTACATAGGAATAATACTGAACAAAAATATTAAAAGCACAATAGAGGATAATTACAAGAACTATTTAGACAATATCAATTCATTAGTAATCAAATGGAATAAATTTGTATTTACAGTGGAAGAAAGACTTTCCATAATAAAAATGGCAATATTACCAAAAATTCTATATGTAATACAGTCATTATCTCTGCCTCCAACTAGTAAATACATCAACAAATTAAATGCCCTAATATTAAAAATGTTCTAGCACACAAATAAGCCAAGATTAAGTATAATTTATCATGTAAGGGACTGGTCTTCGAGCGGAAATGGATTGCCGGAAATAGAATTATACTCAGCATCAGCAATTGTTAAGATAATTTTGTTATGGTTCAATAAAAATTATTCAGCAAAATGGAAAGATATTCAAGAGAGTATGTGTATGGATTCTTTTCAGATACAAACTACACATCAGAATGAAATAATTAATAGTAACTCCATATGAATGTTAAAAGTTTATATTAGAAAATAGAAACTTTGAGTTCAACTCCATATAAATATCTTCAATGTTATAAACATTCAAAAAAAATTTTATACATACCCAAACATTAAAGCTTAGCTATTTTTGATATTTCCAATAGCATTTTCACAAAATAACCTATATAATTTTTTAACTTGGAAACAATGCATGCACTTAAAGAAAATAACTTGATTTTTTTGGCATCAGCTTACGGATAGAAACAAAATATAAAGCACAGAAAGCATAGTAATAAAATTTAATTTGGATAAAAACATGTGGGTAGACATACAGAACCTTAGACAAGCTATACAAAGTAGGATAAATTTAATACAATTGTCACTAAAAATAATATTCTTACATTTATAGATTTAATGATAATGTTGACAAGTCAAAAGTAACTGATAAAGGTTTGTTGTCTAACATACATAATGCTAATAAAAATGTAGATAATTATATTAGCAGATGCTGCTGGGATTGTTTTCAAACTATAAATAACTACAAACCTAAGAAGGAGGATAAAAATAATATCTTGACTTCTTCTAAACTGACTACTTCCTCCTTAAGCTGGAAATAATTTTCTTGGACGTTTATTCACAGAGTATTTATAACACCTCACAGAGTTGAACTAATATATAAAAAGAAAATCTTATGTTGGAAATGTAAAACATGTGACAAAGCTGATTGGCAACACATGTTTATTGATTGTGCAACTGTCAAACCATTTGGGGGCAAGGTTAATTTTTTTTTACAATCATTATTCACAGATAAATTTGTTCTTACTAAATCTTTAATTTTGTTCAAATCACTTATACCTGATTATACATTTATTTATTTATTTAGTTAGTTAGTTAGTTTACATTTGTTAACCGGGCTAGTCCAGCTGGATATATTTCCATTTTCAGTGGAGGCCCGGGGAGAAAGGCTCCAATAGTAACAGCAAAATAGTGGCACACAAATATGTCATGCAGTATTATGCATAAAGAAAGTAAAGTATCCTTTGTTGTGGAGCTTATTATCTATAGCCAGGAAAACAATCACTAAGAACTGGAAAAGTGAAGCAAGCTCTTACAATGAAAGAATTTGTAAATATGGCAAAAGAGGTCTGTCATTAAGAACGTCTGACAATCAAGATGAGAACTTCCAGAGTAAACACTTCCTACAACATCTGGATAAAACTTAAAGAACTACTGAACAAACAAGTTTCATTTTGTAAATAATGTTGGAATAAATTGTTTTTATCTTTCAATAGACACCTTTGTATATAGTTTTCCAGTTAATGTTTGAGTTATCTTTCAATTTTGTTCCATTTCAATTTGTACTCCATAGTTATCATGTCTCTTATGCATTAAATAAAAAAAACTTAAAAAAAAGGTAGCTGCTGTTGCCAGAGTTCATGCTGCCACCAGTGGAGGGCCTGCACCAGAACAACCACTCTCAGACACAGAGGGATTCCTGGCAAACCTAGGATCAACCAACAGCTCCCAGGCATCCATCATACCATACATCCTGGAGGTACATGCCACAGCATCCACATCAGAGGAGCAACCAGGTAAGCTTACTGTGTTTACCAGTATAATACTGTATCAGTCATTGTGGCAGGCTCTACAGACCAATACATGGATGTTAAGTCTATCTGCATTGCGGGGGGTTGGCTTTTACCTACAGTTGTGTACACATACTCAGAATGTCAGCAATATAGCCAGTATCACATGAGCTATGGTACATGAGAATATAAACACATATCACCTTGTAACACTGCAGCATTTGGTGTTGCTGGTAATACCTTTCCCTCACCTTTTCATAAGTCTGTCAGGTGTGGCTGGAGTCCATGGTCCTGTATCTGGTAAGTTTGATACTGTTGTTTTACAGATCATATATACACTATGAAAGTTAAGGGCTGCCATTTTGCCTTATGCACAACTGTTGTGCTTAGCCAGAGTAGAATAGTTGCATGTTCCATTTTGGAGCAGTTAACTACAGCGCATAGCCTAGGAAATGACAGGTGTATATTTGTATAAACATTAACACATTTGCACTTATAGTTATGAGCAACCTGGCAGTCTATAATACATGAGGCAATATTTCAAGATACCCATTCAAACACAATAGGGAGATGGTACATACCTGAAGCAGTGATACTACAACTGGCATATCATTCTCAAGATAGATGTACTGGGTTTTTATGTGTAGTTCTATCACACACAGTGTCATATGGCATACCTCACAGGTGTATTGTACTGGCAACGTTAACCGGATATAGGTGACATGCATTTTATACAGGGCCTGAGTTGTTTGTGTAAGTTGCTATGAGTTTTTGTGTTGTGCATGGGATCAGAGATGAGAAAATGTGGGATATGTAATACAGTTGTGGATCCTCATCTGTATGAGTCTGTGTGGACTACCATACATAATAGTGCAGGTGGTAATGTACTGCTTTTGTCTTGCTTCTCACAGGTGAACAGGAGGGTTGGAGTCTGTCCCCCTCACAACCTGATGTCAGTGTCTCCTCAGACTCTGATGATGATGGTGGCCATAGTGAGGCACAGGTGGGTTTGCAGGGGCTGAATCTGTCCCAGAGGTTGACATCCCTCTTCTGCCTCCATTGTCCCCACACACAGTCAGTATGCCCACACACATACCCAGTCACCAGAGGCCACAGATATTGGACAGTCAGAGAGCAGCAACATAGTACAGGACAGTATGAGAACTACTGCATCAGTGAGTGTAGTCACTGGCCATAGCCAGAGATCTGTCGAGGTCCCACACAGGCAGATTGACAGGGGTGCTTGAATGAGGACTGCTGCCCATTCACCTCCTGTTACAGGTGTCACATCACGGGTTACTCATCACGTTTCGGGCTGTCATGGAGGCACAGGCATGTTCTGAACGCAACAACAGACAGATGCTTAGGGTTATGGATTCAACACAGTCTGACATCTATGACTGCCTCCACCACATTGGTGATGCCCTGGAATGTTTCACTGATGTAGTGGACAGATTGTGAGCTGAGACAGTGTCTGTCTTTGACAGTGCATTGCCTGTGCTGGAACATCTGGTTGGAGTTGAGTGTCGGACACATGGACGTAGGCCAGCAACACCATCTGCTGAGTGTCCACATGGCTAAGCACACTGACACTCCCATGGTGGCAGTACCTCCAGCACCACAGAGGGACGTGTGCTGTCCACACCATGATGTGGCAGGTCATGGGCATGTGGCCCTGGGCAATCCATGGGGGACACAGGCCCAGTAGACACCAGTCACCATCAGGTACTAGCACCGCATCTGACATTGGGCATGGTGGTGCCAGTACTACTCCTGGTGAACCCATTTCCCATGTCCATGGCCGGAGATGGTGAACTATCCACTCTACCATGTACATTCCACAGCTGTCCACCATACACATGTGTAGGGCTAGCACTGGGCTTGACTGTGTACATGCACACACTCCATCACTGTCACATACAGGTCACCAACAGACACACACAGCACCTCTCCATGGCCCAACTAATCAGCACCCATTCCTGGCTCACACACATGCTGTCATCTATTTGGCACAGCCTAGGCCTCTGGCACCCCCACACCACACACTGTGCATGTGATGATACCTGTGCCACATCCCTGCCATCCATGCTATTAATACAGGGACCTGCAAATGTATCTGATGCACAGGGTGACTACATTACTTTACATGTGCTTGTGTAGTTCAGTAGTGTTATGCCATGGCAGTTGTTGTGGGCCGCGACAGGTACTGTATGCTGGCATGTGTCTTGACTACACATCAAACTTTGTGTATCTTTGTAGCCTGATGGTACACTGGTACTAGTGTTACAGAATGACAGGTGTGTCATGGACCTGTGTATCTTTGTGCCCCTGGAGTCTGAGTGGTTCAACTATGGACACATGGCAGCAACACAGCGGCACAGGATGGCAAGGCAGCACAGCAAAAATATGATATCAGCAAGGTATGCCAGTATACATGCATGGCTCCCTAGGTGCATATGTGTAGAACAGTGTGTCAGAGACAATGGGGACAATCAGCATCATCATGCGTTCATACCCTGTGACAAGGTCTGCTACCCTTGATACGTGTCCCCTGGATATTCTGCATGTATAAATCTAGATGGCGGTGGACATCAATTATGCTTATGTAGATGAGGACAATTTACAGCCAGTGTCTAGTCACAGGGCCATAAGATGCATAATCAATACACAGAGATAGGCTGGATGGCTATGTCTCTAGTGCTGTAAGAGGATATATCTACACACACACACACACACACACACACACACACACACACACACACACACACACACACAAGTTGGATGCTGTGAGATTAGAACCCCTCCTTATCTAGTAATACACACTATAGCTTGCAGTACTTATCACATGCACCCCAGACTTTATTGGATATCAGAGTGTCAACCAGAGCTCTTAAGGTGGATGACATCAGCAAGCCTTGTAAAGGATCATCACCCATGGTTTTTGAGTATAGAGGAAGGTGGTAATGCTTGGTGAAAGTGTGCACTGAACTCCAGGTAGCTGCCTCCAGAATGTCCTTTGTTGGGACTCCTTGGAGGAAGGCTGCTGAGGTTGCTGTAGCCCTGGTGGAGTGACACCTAATACTAGCAGGCACTGCTTTCCCATGGTGTGAGTAGCAAAAGTGGATGCAATGTGCTATCCATTTGGAGATGGTCTGTTTTGAAATAGCCTTTCCTTCTGAGCCTGGTGCATAGAATACAAGGAGTTGGTCAGATTTTCTGAAGGCCTTTGTCCTGTCCAAATAGTAATGTAACTGTCTGTGAATGTCCAAAGAGTGAAGGAGTCTTTCTCCTTTATTCTGTGGGTTTGGATAAAAGGTGGGTAAGTGTATGGTCTGACTGAGAGTCACACTGGATACTACCTTTGGCAAGAAGGAAGGGTTAGTGCGTAAAGATACTCTGTCCCAATGGAAAATGATGAAAGGTTCCACTGCCATAAGTGCCTGCAGTTCTGAGACTCTGCATGCTGAGGTGATAGCCAGAAGCAAGGTTGTCTTCCATGACAAGTATTAAAGCTCTGCTGAAAAGACTGGTTTGAAAGGAGGAAGTGTTAACTTTTCCAGGACAAAATTTAGATCCCAAGTTGGAGTAGGTGGTTTTCTGGGGGGGTCTTATATTTTTTGCCCCTCTGAGAAACTGCCTTAGCAAAGGTTGAGAGAAAATAGGAGGAACCGTATCATATTGAGCTGAAATGGCTGAAGCATGGATCTTTATGGATGAGAAAGAAAGGCCTTTGTGTAGCAGCTCAGTTAGATATTGGAGTATGTGCGGAATATTTGGGATGCCAGGATTTAGGCTTCTGGCCTGGCTCCATACACAAAATCTTTTCCATTTGTCTGAGTAGGTTTTTCTGGTGCTGGGCCTCCTGGCCTCCAAAATGACATTCTGGACATCCTTTGGAGAAGTGTTGTTTGATAATTTAAGGTATTTTCCATGCAGCTAGATTTAAGGTCCGTAGATGACTGTGAAGGATCTGAGAGTTTTGTTGGGTTAACAGCAGAGGGAATTGAGGTAAGATCCATGGAAGGCTGTGGGTTAAGTTTCGCAGTAGTGGGTACCAGTGTTGACGTGGCCAGTCCGGGGCAATGAGGATCATCTGTGGTCTCTCTGATCTGGTTTTCAGTAATACCTGGGTGAGTAGAGGCAGAGGTGGGAAGGCGTAGACTGACAATGCTGTCCAACTGAATGATAGGGCATCCACTTTCCAGGCCAGGGGATGATAAGACCTTGTGCAAAATGTTTGTAGCTGGCAATTGTTGGTTGAGGCAAAGAGATCTATGTCTGGTGTTCCCCACCTTTGAGTTATCATTGAGAATACTTGTGGGTGTAAATTCCACTCGTGAGGGTCTGTCAAATTTCTGCTTAACTTGTTTGCCAAAATGTTTTCTTTTCCTGGCAGGAATTGTGCTTGCAGTTGTACTTGGTAAGTTAATGCTGTGTTCCACAAGTCCATTGCCTGTCTGCATAGTGGGTAGGAGTGTGTCCCTCCTTGTTTGTTTATGTACCACATAACTGTGGTGTTGTCCGTCCTTATTAGAAGTTGTCCTGGATGCAAAAGGTCCTTGAAGGCTGTTAGTGCATTTTTTACAGCTAGCATCTCCTTTTGATTGATGTGTAGTTGCCTTTGGTTTGCAGATCATTTGCCCTGTATGCATTGTCCTGCCATGTGTGCACCCCAGGCGTAGTCTGATGAATCTGTTGTCAAGGTTTGGTTTGGTGGAGGTGAGACAAAAGGAAGGCCCTTGTTTGCTTGGCATGCTTGAGCCCACCATAGAAACTCTTTTTGAAGGCAAGGAATGAGAGTTATAGTTGCTTCGAGGCTGCGTCTGTGTTGGGACCATACACTTTTTAGGTACCATTGTAGTTTTCTCATATGCAGCCTTGCATATGCAATTAGTTGAATGCAGGATGCCATGTACCCCAATGCCTGTAGGAATTTCCTTGCAGTGAGCTGGGTAGAAGTTGCTATCTTTTTGAAGTACTGAGCCAGTTGTTTTTGCTTGACTGGTGTGAGGTAAGCCACCTGGGCCGTTGTATTCAAGCTGGCACCCAGGAAAATTATTTCTTGTGAGGGTATTAGTTTTTACTTCTTTTTGTTTACTGTGTACCCTAGGCAACTTAGCAACTTTGTTACAAATGCCAGATGCTGTAGTAGGATGTCTTTGCTGTCCGCTTGGATCAGGCAGTCGTCCAGATATGGATAAATTTGTTTCCTCGCTGTCTGCAGTATGCAATTACTGATCCCAGGCTTTTCGTGAATACTCTGGGCGCAGTAGATAAGCCAAAGGGCAATGCAGAGAATTGATAATGGGTTGTGCCTGCCAAAAATCTGAGGTATCTTCTGCGATCTTGTCTGATAAGGACATGCAGGTATGCCTCTTGGAGGTCCAGTGTTACCAGCCAAGACTCCTTGCCCAGCATGGGAAGAAGCTGCTGTAGTGCGAGCATTTTGAATTTGGGAATGTCCAGGTACGTGTTTAGAATTGAAAGGTCTAAGATGGGTCTCCAGGCTTTGTCCTTTCTTGGTACTAGAAACAGTCTTGAGTAAAATCCTTGACCTTGCTCTTTTGCAGGTACCTTTTGAATTGCTTTCATGTTCATGAGAGCTGAAATTTGCTTTTGTGCCTCTGCCCATTGGTTTGTTGGCAGATTTGGCATGCCTCTCATCCGTGGTAAAGTGTGAAAATGAAATCTGTAGCCTCGGGTAATAATATCCAGAACCCATTTGTCCTTTGTTATGATGTGCCAATTTTGTGGGAAAAGAGCCAGTTTTCCTCCTAGAGGTGCTGCCTGAGCAATTTTGCTTGGCAGGCAAAGAGGAAAGTCATTGACTTTGTTTTCTGAAGGGTTGAGATCTGTCGTCTCCCCCACTTTGAGTTGTTGTTTGCCATTGTCTAGGCCTGAAGGTACCCTGTGCCTGGCCTCTGCCCCTAGGGCATCTGTACCTGCCCCTTTGGGGTCTGTCTGAAGCAGAAAAGGACCAGTTTTTTGATGGCCAGTTTCTGCTGAAGCGAGGAGGTTGTACCTATAAAAAATCTTTAACTGTTTGCATTGATTTTGCCTTTTCTTCCATCTTCTTTAAAACCTCCTCTGCTTTGACACCAAATAACCCATCCTTTTGCAGTGGAGCATCCAGTAACTTTGCTTTGACATGTTCTGGTAAGGTCTGCTCCTTTAGCCAAGCATGTCTACGTATTACAGACCCTGTGACTGCTGCTCTACATGAGGCCTCCAAAGAATCAAAACCACACTGCAAGGTATGTTTTCCCACTTGTTCTGCTGCATGCAACAAATCTTGCATCCCTTTGAAATCTAGTTGATCTGCTTGAGGGATCATTTTCTGTTTTAACTGAGTAAGCAAGTACTGCTGGTATTTAATCATGTGGAATTGGCAGTTTAATGCCCTCATGTCCAAAGTGGCAGAGGTATACACTTTTTTCCCCATCTTTTTAATGCCCTGGAATCTCTTTCCGCAGGTAGTGGATTCTTAGCAGTAGAGGCCTTAACCCCTTTGGGACCCTGTGAAATGGTTTCTGGGTCAACAGTGCATTTATATAAAAACTTGTGAGAGTCAGGGACTCGATAGTATCTGTCTGGTTTAGGTGGTGCTGGAGGTAGGGAATCTGGATTTAAACTGGATTCAATGTAGACATCATCCAGAATGTCCAAAACAGGAGGAATGGCTAGGGGCCTAAGCTGAGGCAAAAAAAGAAACTCACGGAGTCTTTTCTTGGAGTCAGAGTAATCTTGTCCTTCCCAGTGGAAATGCTCTCTCATGGTGTGCAGGGTTTCCCCAAAAGAGAAGTCTTCAGGGGGGGGGGAAACAGAGGGAATAGACTCCTCAGCATCTGAGTCTTCATAGAGAGGGAAGGGGTAATCCTGTTCCTCAGAGTCTGATGAGGAAATGGATTCCTGATCAGAAGGAGGTAAATCTTCCTCCAGTCTAGGCCTTTTATCAGGAGGGGGTTGGGAACCTCTGATAAGGGTAATCAGGTCCTCCGCCATTTTGAGCATCTGTTTTTTAGGCATAGGGGCCTGTATGGGGGTCTGTGGACCAGGTTTCTTAACCTTTGGAAGATTAGCGTATGACTTAACGGAAAGAGTTGTCGGTTTAAAGACGCCTTCTGAAACCGAAGGCCTGTCCATAGTCTCAGGATCGCAGCCAGGACTGGCGTCCGCGAGTTGAGGAGGAACTGGCTCCAGTGGCCCAGTAGATTCTGACTGAGAGATAGTCATATTTTCTAAATCTGCGG
The DNA here is from genome assembly GCF_019279795.1 of Protopterus annectens. Lineage (NCBI taxonomy): Eukaryota > Metazoa > Chordata > Ceratodontiformes > Protopteridae > Protopterus > Protopterus annectens. The sequence goes on along the minus strand of NC_056725.1, from coordinate 1,380,282,511 downwards.
TAGTCAGGGGCTGCGTAGGCGCCTCACTGAATACCGAAGATCTGGCGGCAGGCCTAACCGAGACCTCGGTATCTGTTCTAGGTCTAGGCTGCCAGTCTTTGTCCTTGCGTTTTTTAAACATAGCGGTAGTCGGAGGTTCTGATGACATAATGTAGTTGAATTTTCTGCCAAAATAATGTCAGGCGGTATCAGCCCGACACTTAATAGTGCATTTATTGAACGTAGTGTAGCACAAAACCGACAACCAGAAACGTCGTGGTCTGGGCCTAGGCAAGGGATACAATAAGAATGAAAATCCTTATGAGGTATTTGCTTCCCACAAGAAATACAATTACTGACTTTGTCTGACATCGGTCTGAGGCAAGAAAAGTTTCCCCAACGGGGTACTTAGCTTTATAGAAGACTTCGGCTGAAATTCTGTAGGAAAATCTCAGGAGCTGGCCGACCGGCACTTGCGAACTGCTTCTGCTTCGGGCACCGCGCGGCAAGAAAAACTGAAGAAAACGGCGTCGGCTGCCTTTTTTATACCCCTGCCGCACTGACGTCAGGGAAGAAGTGACGACAACCGATGCCGGACCAAGGCTTTGGAATTCAGGCCGACTGCGGGACCACCTGACGGCAGGATAACCCAAGTGTGATGACTGCAGCAGCATAGCACGATGAACATCTGGTAGAGTACCCTGGAAGCAGATGCCTGTGAGACCCTTATCATGTCCCCAGTTGGTCTTTGGAAAGTACCTGTAGCTAGTATCCTAAGGGCTACACATACCTTTGGTTCCACTGGGATGGGTTCCCCTCTGTTGGCTCTGGGTCTGAGTTGAGGTCTGCAGAGCTCAGTGAGTTCTTGTAGTATGTTCCTGTCCATCCTGTAGCGCTCTGAAATCTCCAGCTCATGTAGCTTCTGGTAGGCTACCCTGGGCCTGAACACTCCTTCTCCTTCTCACTCTAGGCCTATGGTCAGCATCAGCAGCAGCTGCAATGACCACAGCATTTAGCACATACATATGTAGCAGACCTGCAGCAGCCCTTAGTATTTCTCAGTTAAAATTCCCAAGTCTGTACTCCAATTGTGCAGAGTATGGTGGAAAAATCAGATTATAGGGTGTATGCAACCTATATAGTGCTCTGCTGTAGGTGTAGCCTGTGTGGCTGGCTACCAATGATGCATTCCAAGTAAATCATTAAGGGGTTTAATGGCCCAAGTTTAAGTGAAACAGGCCTCATTAGTAATTAATATATCATTGGCTTTCTCAGCCAATTTTTTTTGACAGTCTTCCTTGCTGAGCACTGTGGCATGCCCCACAAACCCACGCTGCAAGATAAACAAAGCTTAGCAGTCAGTCAGCACACCCCCATGGAAGGTTACGCTCAGCACGGTGGTGTGCTGCACAAACATGGGCAAACCCCATAAACACATGCCTCAAAGTAAACACAGCTTAGCAGTCAGTGTACATGCCCCTCTGCTCAGCTCAGTAGTGCACCATGTAAACAGGGGCCGGTGAGCTCCAAAGAGCTTACAAGATTGCAGACACACCCCCTTTTGATGTCAGCTACCTCTTCTGTAGACACCAACATGGTTCTCTGCCTATATGGATAGGATCTGCGGACACAGATATTCATTTGTGCTATTCAATAACCCCAGCTCATTTACATATAGATCCGTGCACAGTACCTGGAAACTACATTATTCCAGACCCTGCCTTTTTAACAACCACAGCAGTCTAACATTGTACATACTCCACACAGGGTCCTTTAATGCATTACTGTTACATACTCACAAATTCTGTTTTTTAAAATCTTTTTATATTTGTTTCCATAACGGCATGTTTCTGCACTGCAGTGCACCACACAAACATACCCCCAGGGTATTAAAAAAAATTAAATTATTTTACATTATTTTCCATACAGTTTTGGACACATGGTGGTTAGTTTTGCACATATATGTGTTCTCTATGCTATTTCTGCCACTGTAAGTACATTTTTACAGCCCCTGGTACATTAAGGACACCTTCACGGGGTCTGCAGGACTGCCTATCTGCTTACTGGATCACTCTACCTGCCTCATGTGCATGCATTTCATCTGCTTATGAGGTGACTTGCACGCCATGGACACTTCCATGTTCGCACGCTCGTACACACCCCTCAGCTCCATTTACTGGATCGCACATCTGCTTACTTCCATGTAAGCACCATGCCACTATGCCTACATGGCAGATAACTCCATGTAGGCTTTACAGAATTCCACCCAGTGTCTTTCAATCACAGAACAGGCACATATTTGACTGATTAAAGTTAATATACAGCAAGGCTTGTCATGATAAATGTGCTTACATTATGGAATGACAAAATTCTCAGTAAACTTGTAGGAGTATGGCCTTGTGGCAGAGCTCCTGCAGTATTGAGATCACAGGTAATGACCACAAGCTATTATGCAATGACAACATTTTCAGTAAACTTGTAGCAGTAGGGCCTTGTGTCAGAGCTCCTGCAGTATATATGTTAATAATTATTATACATGTTGTATGAGCAACATGAAAAACTTATATATATCATATATTTTTATCAGGCTTTTTGAATGATATACATATGTTTTGTATATAAAGTTTTAAATTGGATTTATATGGCAATGCTGCCATCTAGTGAATTTTAAGAAGTACCACATGTGCTATACCTTATGCCTTAGGTATAATATATTTGTTACCTCGAACATCATTGTTTGTTTAACAGTTTATATATTTTTTTAATATGCCCTTCCATTGAGCTATGATTGCACTAATGAAAGGCAAGATAGATGGATGGGTTTTTTAAACAGATTTTTTTTAAATAGAAGTTATAATGTATTTAAATATAAGAATGACACCATATGCTAAATGAAGTTTTAACCAATAGGATGGAAGTGAGTTTGATAAGTTTGCATATTTAAATGGTTACCACAGCTACACCATTATGTCTGATGAAGTGTTCATGGTGGAATGCAAAAGCATTTACTCTATGTTTTTATAAGGATTTATTTAGTGTTCATTAAAGGTCTTCTTCAGCATTTAGTGTTGCCTCGAGTGTTTTATTTGGATTTCTACTTGTTTCGTTGGGGCACTTTATCCTCTCACAGTTCTGTTTTGTGAAAAATGCTTTAATTTCTGGATATAGGAGCCATCTGTGGATGACACTGACTCATACTGCTGTCATTTGCTCATATTAAACAGTCATTATTCTGGTTCTGAAGAACTAGTATGCAAAGCCAGAATAATGAATGGTCTTGCAGAACTAGTATGCATTTGTGTGAAGCTGACTGGAATACTTTACTATGGCTATTTATAGCATAATCAGACATCTGAGGTCTTCACGGTCAATAAAGTGTCTATAATGGATGAGAATCAGGGCTGTACATGGCTGAAAATGGCTCAGTGTATGGGAGAGTTGCAGTGTAAATAAATATAACAAGTTTGTCATTATTTCTTCACTTTCCATTACATTCAAACATCAGTACAGTACACAATAACTGTTCATAATGTGGTGGTGGTCTGGGTAGGGCGCTGTGTGATAGCAATTGATAACTGATACAGGGACCATCTTTCTTGGAAACTAGGAAAAGCTGAAAGTAAAAATCTAATGGTTCTTACTGTCCTGATGTCACTTTCATTGAATCCAGGTTAGCAATTGCTGCACCATGGGCAATCCAAGTTGTACTTGTTCCTTGGCTACTGACAGCCTTCCCATACAGGAAATAATAGTCTCAAATTATACTCTTTAACATTGTGTAAATGAACTCATCTGTCTGTGGAAATAGGTTCATAGGTTCATACTAGGCTATCTGCCCTAGGGCATTTATAAGCCTAGCCAGAGTGTGTTTGGCTTTCGCCACCCATTTTAAATTAATTTTGCTATGCACTTTTTCGAGGTTAGTATACTGTGCCTCTGTCTAACAGTGACACAGAAGTGATACCCAGGGTAAACCTACAATCTCCCATCCACTCATCAAGATTCCTCTTGAAGAGAGTCAATGAGGGACTCTGCCTAACCTGGACTGGGATTTTATTCCAGAGTGAAGGGAGCCTCTGGGTTATGAATCTGTCCCTCCAGCATGTCCTATTTATTTCAGTGCTGAGGTTCAAGTCTCTCGAGCGCGTAGCTCGATGGGATTTGGATTTTCTGAGGTGCAGCATGTCCATTAATTCTGGGTTGGGCATGACTTTATACGTCAGGCACAGATCACCTCTGGGCAGGCGGTATGCTGCTGAATAGAGCTGGAGTCTCTTTAACCGGGCAGCATATGGCATCTGTTTGAGCCCTTTCATCCTCTTGGTGAGGTACTTTTGGGGTCTTTCCAGTTGCTGCAGGTGTCTGGTAAGGTACATCCCAAAAGAGGCATTGTACTCAATTATGGGCCTGATGAGAGATGAGTAAAGAGGCACGATGACCTCCCCTGATCTAGATGTGAATCCCTTCATGATTAGGTGGGCTACATAAAATGTTTTTCTAACCACTTTGGCCACGTGGTTGTCAAATGAGAGATTGCTATCAACTTGGGTCCCCAGGTCCCTAATTACTTCTTCTGTACTTAATGGATTACCACCTATGTGGTAATTTGTGGGCACTTTGTTTTTTCCAAAGGGGATGACTATACACTTTTTGGAGTTTAGCTTGAGGCCATGGCTCTGGCACCAGTTGTCTGTTTCTATGAGGCCCTTTTGGAGGATGCTTGTGTCAGCTGGAGAGTCGATTATGGCACCCAGTTTGCAGTCATCTGCGAACTTGGTCAGCCACAGTCCTTTCGTGTTGGCCTGTACCTCCGAGAAATATATACCAAACAAGAGAGGTCCCAGGACTGAGCCTTGTAGGACGCCACTTGTAACTGGTTTGGAGTCTGACATGGCTCCAGCAATTCTAACCATGTGGGTTCTGTCCTTGAGCCAGTTTGTAACCCATCTAGTGACATAGGGGTTTATATTTAAGCTGGTGAGCTTATCTATAATGCCCGAGTGGGGTATTGTATTGAAGGCTTTTCTGAGGTCCAGGTAGGCTGTGTGGCCCACCTTCCCCTCGTCAATGGCCTTGGTGACTGTTTCAAAGAAATTGACCAGGTTTAAGAGGCAGGATCTGCCCTTAACAAAGTCGAACTGGGTAAGATCTAGTGTCTGTAGGTCCCCAATATCTTTATTTATGAGGTCCATGATGAAGCCGAACTGGGTAGGATCTAGCATCTGTAGGTCCCCAATATCTTTATTTATGAGGTCCGTGATGATCCTTTCCATAGCTTTGCAGACCAAGCTAGTAAGGCTTATGGGGCGATAGTTTCCAGGATCTGTTGAGGCACCACCTTTGTGGAGAGGGACCACTGTTGCTGTACGCCACTCTTTGAGTACATATCCTGTAGTAAGGCTGAGATTGAACAGTAGTTTTATGTTTGGGTTTAGCTCTTCTTGGAGTTCATGTAGGATGCAGCCTGGGACACCGTATGGCCCCACTGATGCTGTGTTTTTTGCTTTGGAGAGGGCGGCTCTTACCTGAGCATCAGAGATGTCAGGGGGGGCAGCACTCTGCTGGGATAAATATTTGCCCTTTTGGTGGGGAGGGGGGAAGAAGTTTGCACTGAACCTGTCAGCTAGGATGTTGGCAATGTCTGTGGGTTCGGTGTATCTTTTGTCATTTTGGACTAATTCTGAGCATATCTGGGAATTCCCACCCAGGTTCCTAACATAACTAAAGAAAGCATTGTGATTATCCTTAGTGTCCTGTGCAATTTTTCTCTCGAAGCTGGCCTTAGACGACTTTATGAGTGCCCGTAGTTTTTTGCTAATACTGATCAGAGATGTCTTCCCTTTTTTGGATTTTGCTCTATCATGTAGTAGCTTCCTCCTTCTATTGTATAGTTTGTTTATGGCTGGGGTCCACCAGACAGGACGCCTGCCTTTGGAGGATTGGATCTTGGTTTTATTTGGGATTGCATGATCCATGCATTCCTGATGGTGTTCATAGAATGCATTTATAAAGGATTCTGCTGTCTGGGCCGTATTTTCCACAAGCCCGGGGGCTTTGAAGGATTCCACCTCGGTTTTGAGGAGTGTGAAATTTGCTTTAGAGAAGTTTTTCACTGTGGTTTTCTGGGCAGGGGGTGGGGTCAGGATGTGAATATCCAGTGAGATTAGTTTATGGTCTGATCTTACCAATGAGGGATACACACCTGTCCAAGAGTCACAGAATTGGCTTACTCTACCTTCTAGGATAGCTTACTGCAGGAAGTAGGGAGAGGAAGGAGGAAGAGTGTGAGAAGAGAGAGTTCTAACTCATAGTTGATTGAAAAGAGTGTTGGATCCACTTCCTGCTGCTTCTCTGTATTCTCTTTTTTTTTCCTATGCCAAGTCTGCTTCTTCTCTGATTTTCAGCCTTTGGCTGCTGGCCCTTAGGTTGATCCCTGCAAAATAGACAAGTTTTTGATGGATAGATTTTACTGTGCTGTGTAATCAAAGGAGAAAATGTTGTTTCCCTAGCTTTGTAACATTGCCCTATTTCCAACTGTTTTTGATAATAATATACTTATTTATTAATTAGGTATGCCCAATAGACACACAGTACTTTTTCAGGGGCAATCCTAAAGCAATGGCTGATTACAAGACTTGCTCAAGGTCACATGGTAGGTAAACAAGGGCTGAAGGAATCAAATCCTGTGCTACAGGAACTACAGCTCACAGCTTTAACCCTCTACACCAACTTCTAGACTTTAAAGATGACTTAGAATGGTTTTCCAAAGACAGAATGTCAGTTTAAATGGGCTATTATGTGTTCTAATTTAGCATTTTAATATAAAGCATGCCCCTTAAGCCAGGGAAACTATCTGACAATGTAACCTTTGGCATCTGCAATGACTTAACCACATTTAATTGCATGCTTTTCAACTCCTTTGGAGAGCTGAAAAAAGTTTCAGGATCTAAGACGTAAGTGGCTCACCCCAAATTTCTTGTACATAAGTCTGCAATCTACATTAAGATATCTCTGTGGTGTTTTATGATATGGTTTTGGCAAATTATTGCTTGGAATATCAGTGCAGATGAAGTGTATGTATATCTCCTTACCAGTTCTGTCTAGGGCACTCTTCTCTCTGATGTTTTGTAAGATATTGGGGTCCAGGAACAATTTGTCATTTTAGATGCCTGCAAGGAAATCACTGTGGAGTCCTCCATTGGGTTCCTTTAGAGGAACTGATGTCTGAAGGTTCCTGTAGAACCTGTCCAGCTTCTCAGGCATCATGAGTTGGGAATCCTGTAGCAGAGGAGCTGTTGCAAATGAATCAACAAAGGTTTTAAACTGAGGCTGTACTGTGGGTTTAGGTTCTTCCAGTCTAAAGAAGTCACAGTATCTCTTTTTACTGTCCAACACTTCTTTTGTCTTTCACTTCAAATGCTGCCTCATCCTTGTTAGGATGTCAACAAAGGACACTTCACTCTGTGGGAATCTTAATGAAATTTCTGTTTCTATTAATTTTAAGGAGTTTACCTCTCCCTCTAAAAAGAGAAGATTATTTAAACAATGTTTTAAGGAGAAAAAGGCTGATGTTCTATGAAATCAAAAATGTGAAACTGAATGTAAATATGGCATCCGAAGAGGTACTTCTAGGAGGGTTTAAGCCACTGCAATCTCAGTTACAATGCTAAAGTGCAAATGGTCATCTTGTTTAAGGAATCTCTAGCTTAGAGGATTGCAGAACACAGGAAATGGGAGAAGGGAGGACACCACAGGCCACCATTAGACCCCAAGTTACCATAGGTAAAATATTGTGGACTCGCTCTAACTCTTCAGAGAGTTCTTTGCCACAGTCTGTGGTAGAAGAGAACGAACATACTTAATCTCTGTAGCAGGGAACTTTATCACAATAACAGACTCAGTCAGATGTACAACAGGACCCTCATCAGAGAGGCACACATGCTGCAAGATGGCCATTAACATGGCATCTACACGTAGGGCTAACATACATTTGGAGTTCTCTATGCCCAGAGGAGGAAGAGAACACTTTTACAGCATCAAACAACTCCATCTCTAACTGCCTGGGTTACTGGTTAGTTTCTAAGGAAACAGTGCAAGATATAAAGGAAGGTGAAATTTTACTAGCCCCATCAACAGACCACCTCGCAGTTAAATGCCAGCTTTCTGTACATGACTGTAAAAAACACTATAAGCCATGGAGATTAGGCCTACCAGTTTTAAAGAATAAGGGCCTGATGTCAGTTATAAAGAAGGGCCTCACAAAATGTGTAAACTGCAATCCATTTGGAAGCTTTCTTATAAAAGTACGGTAGGACTCACGCAAGTCAGAATTACAAAACCCATGTCAATGGGCTAAACCAAAATATTTAAGCAAGGTAGATGCGCATATATCCTAAGTAAAAGAAACAGTCTCTAAAACTTATTTATTTACTTACTTATTTTCTCATTTGTTTGTTTGGCCCTTTTTACACACCCTCTAGTTGAATATCAACTGTTCTCAAGAGTTGTACCTAGAGCTCTATTTGGTCCTTTGTATCCCCAGTACTACCCCTTGCTCTGGGCCCACTCCATTGGCAGGTTGGGAAGGAACATTGCTCAGAGTAAAGCAGCCAATAGCATTGTATATGCTGTCCTACAAGGTGTGGGGGGGGGGTGTTTGCCCTAGCTATGTTTAGCTGTACGTGCATCACCACATATAGTGTCAGTTATCTCCACACCTTTCTTCTATGCTGAATTGTAACAGCAATCTGCCACATGATTATAGCAAAGTCTCCAGTACTGAGCATGTGTCAGATCACTAGTAAAACACATCTCTCCCTCCTGGAGTAGAAAACTTGTCAAAAAATTGCACCTCCTGCTCCTTCTAATGCTCATTTGCCATGTAAACAAAGTAGTGTCCCATAGCAAAGGTAACTTAAAACAATATAAATCACTGCACATATAGCTTAGCACTCTGAAAAATTTATAAGCACAATTATACCTTGAAAGGGTATCAACCAGAGCATTAGCATTTGGGGATAAGCCTGGTAAAGTGATAGCATTTACTGCTAAACAAAAACGTAGGCAGAGAACCATTGTGGCTCCTCCAAAATGCTCTTAAGCAAAACAGAAGAGCTAAACAAGTGAGTTTACTCAGTTTTATCCAAGGATGTATGTGGCTCTTGTGGGTAATAGCACCAAGAGAGAAGAAAATTCCAAACTTACTTAGAGACAATATCCTGCCAACCCTCTCAAAGACACAAAAAGATTAATATGGGGAACCCATCATGGCAGAAGAGGTACATGTTGCTATTAAAAATATGCTGGCAGGAAAAACCCTGGATCTGGATGGGATATACACAGAACTGTATAAATTCATATCTGACCCCTTATCATATCTCTTATTAATGTTCCAATCCTTTAAAAATGAAGGTGAAATAAACCCATCTTCTCTAATATCAGTGATCACAGTTTTGCCCAAACCCAGCAAAGATTCCTTGAAAGTATAGAATTACCAACCTTTTCCCTGCTGAATACAGATGTTAAACTGTACACACAGATACTGGCAAATAGATTTCAGTACAGTCTACCATACCTTATCTTACTAACCCAAGTAGGCTTCATCCTGTAATATTCTAGTACGGATCACCCATATACACTATAGCTATACATGTAGAGCTTTAAAATAATCACAACACCTGCAGCAGCAATTGTGTAGACTTTGCGAAGGCCTTTGATTCCATCTTGTCATGTATAAAGTAGTTTATAATACCCCCTTAATTTTAGCAGTGCAAGCCTTATACATTCTCCCTGAAGCAGCTGTACTGCAATACCCCCTTCGTTCAAGCAGTGCAAGCCTTGTACATTCTCCCTGAAGCGGCTGTACTGCAATACCCCCTTTATTCCAGCAGTGCAAGCCTTATACATTCTCCCTGAAGCAGTTGTACTACAATACCCCTTTCATTCGAGCAGTGCAAGCCTTATACGTTCTCCCTGAAGCAGCTGTGCTACAATACCCCCTTTGTTTGAGCAGTGTAAGCGTTATACATTCTCCCTGAAGCAGCTGTACTGCAATACCCCCTTCGTTTGAGCAGTGCAAGCCTTGTACATTCTCCCTGAAGCAGCTGTACTGCAATACCCCCTTCATTCGAGCAGTGCAAGCCTTATACATTCTCCCTGAAGCAGCTGTACTACAATATCCACTTTGTTTGAGCAGTGCAGGCCTTATACAGTCTCCTTGAAGCTGCTGTACTCACTACCTCCATATTCTCCTCCCCTTTTAAGTAATAATGAAATGAGACAAGACTAACCACTGTCACCTGCACTTTTCCAACTTGCTACAGAACCTTATAATAGATGTTTCTATAACCCAGCAGCATCTGGTTGATTACTACATGGGGTAAAAGCTGATGCCCTCTTTTTCATTAATGAATGCATTACTCTAACTCAAGAGCTAGGACAAGATGCCCAGTTAGTGCTTGCTATGCTGGGGGAGTTGGCATCCCTGTCTGGGCTGCATCTTAGTAAAGATAGAGATACTAGTAGTTAACACAAAAGCCCTAACTCACAAGTCCTCCTGCGTGAATTACCTTTTACTGTGAAATAAACAGTCCACCAAAATACCTCAGTAAAATACTTCACCCCAACTGTGGTGACCAGGACTGAACTCAGTCTATAGGGAGTATGGTTGAAACATTTATATAGGTTCACAACTGGAAGAAACTATGGGAGGCATTCATAGACAATTTGTGTTGCACACACAGCAGTGTAAACTGTCCTGCATACTAGAAAAGTCTGTCCTGATTCTTCTTCACACTCAGTGTCGAGCAGCACATCTCTGCCCTGCTAAGCAGCTAGAGGTACAATGTTGCATGTAAACATATCAGTTGGGGAGTGGTCCTTATCCTAATGAGGGCACGTAACAATCCAGTGCACTGCTCTGGGGGGGGGGGGTGACTTGCCTAGTACAGTAATCCATAGATGTCTGTGTCTGTACTGGACAATTCTTGTACAAAACAGTGCACAAAATGCATAAGCGAATGCAGCAAGTTAGTTGCACAAGCATTTCCATTTCAGTTGGAGAGTCTGTAGATTTTGAATCAGAGTAGTTTCACACTGCTCACACTGTAGATAATGTACAATCATGTTTGTGTGTGTGTGTGTGTGTGTGTGTGTGTGTGTGTGTGTGTGTGTGTGTGTGTGCGTGCGTGCGTGTGTGTGTGTGTGTGTGTGTGTGTGTGTGTGTGTGTGTGTGTGTGTAAGAGAGACAGAGAGAAAGTGCGTCTGTGCAGAATACATGAACATGTCTGCTTGTAGTCTCTAGTAGTAGTCAGGAGAGGCTAAACAAAGTATAGCTATAATCTGTGGAAGTTCAGTACTCTAATTAACATCTCTTGTTCGTTGTCCAATACCAGTTGGGGTTAGTGCAATCAGAAGCGTAAACAGGGTGAGGTGTAGGAGGTAGCCACCCTAGGTGCAAGGTGTACATGAGCTCAATCTGCAAATGATGACCACTCAGTAGTGTAGTACAGGCATTCATTTCTATACCGGCATTTCTGAATGCTGGTACAGAAATAAAATATACTGCTTTTACTGTCAGAACTGAAGCACTTGCTTCAGTGCTTTTTGTGCAGTATGACTTGTAGCAAGCAGGTTGTTAAAAAGGTATCCATCAGCTTGCTATTCTTTTTTGCAGCTTTTAAAAACAGAAGACTTTTTTTTGCTCCTAAACTTGGAGTTGAGGGGGAGAGAGGATCTATCAGTCCTCCTATTTTTGCTTTTTTGCTCTTCAAGTTTGATTTGAGGGGCACAAACCAAGAAGGAATGGAGTCCTCTTGTTGCTCCTTAGTGAGGAACACTAATTCAAGTAATGGCCATAGAGTTTAGGGGCACCAGATCATGGAGTGGTAATGGGTGCTAGATGAGCCAGCTATAGCTACGAGTACAGTATGCAAACATTGTGTGTATGGAGGTGTCTGTGCTGGTATAGTTTCACAATCTAATTGGTTCATCAAATACAGACAAAAGAACATGCCTCTCAACTGTCCAGATTTTCTCAGAATATCCAGATTTTTTCCTCAAATTTTTTTTAGTCTGTCTCATAAAATCTGTGGTTTTCTGGCAGATCATGGGTTCATAAATTTGTAGTGTAGGAAATTACTAGGCTAATGGCTTAAGAGCCCTAAAAAGCCTAGTCAATATAACTCAATGTTGCCCAATATAAGGCACCAAGGGGCGTGAGGAGGGCATGGGTTTGTGCCTATGCCTTGAGATGTTACAGATTGCCCCTGTCCATAACGGACATAGGTGCTTGGACTGAAGTCACTAAATAATGACAGATGTTTCAGATGCAATATCCTTCAAAAAATGCATTATAACACAAAACCTTTATTTTAGCACCTTTCTAAGCTTATAAGAACAATATTTAAAATATCTCCTTATTTCTGGCCCTTTGAACCCCCATTATTTTTGGCTTTGTCCAGATTTCTTATGCTATTAGGTTGAGAGGTATGCACACGAATACAAGATCATTTCCTGCAAACAACACCAATGTTGTTTTTTGTTTCAAATCTATATAGTGAACTTACTGTACTAACTGTTTGTATAATCCATAACCCAGAGGCTCCCTTCAATAAAATCCCAGTCCAGGTTAGGCAGAGTCCCTCATTGACTCTCTTCAAGAGGAATCTTGATGAGTGGATGGGAGATAGTAGGTTTACCCCGGGTTTCACTTCTGTGTCACTGTTAGACAGAGGCACAGTATACTAACCTCGAAAAAGGGCATAGCAAAATAAATTTAAAATGGGTGGTGAAAGCCAAACACATTCTGGCTAGGCTTATAAATGCCCTAGGGCAAATAGCCTAGTATGAACCTATGAACCTATGAACATGACAGTAGAGTCTGCTTTAATATACACCTCATAGCTTAAAAGGTGCTCTACTGCATTCTAGTTTAGTGGTACGTTTTGAGCATTTATTAAGTGTGTGCATTCTTTGGTTGTCTATTTCCTTGTTGATCATTCTATAATATTTGATTAAGTTACTGTTCAATAAATTCTGTTTGTTGCGAAAAAAATATATATAAACAGAATATATATATATATATATATATATATATATATATATATATATATATATATATATATATCAATGAGTAGGTACACAAGACAAACAACAGAAGTTGGGACTGTTGAGCTCCTGAAACCACAACACCTGGTTGTTCTCCATAATATTACAGTTTGTACCTGGCTCCCATGCTATGCATCTCCAGTGCAGTCTCATATATAAGGTGAGCTTTGCATAGCTAAATGTTCAGTTGCATTCAGCTTTGCTAAACTATTTCACAGCACAGAATGGCATCACACTGATTTGTATCATGCAATAGCGATGATGTGGCATTTGGGAATTGTACTATCACACTGCCAAATGCCAGCATTAATGTACATCGAAAATATGAGTAAGAGCCTTGCACCAATTTTCACTACAATGGGTCTATGTTACAAAAATGAAATACCAAAACCACGAATGTTAAAACAGTGAGACCAAAAGAACAAAATGCTACAAGCATGAACCTTTAAAATATTGCACCACACATTAATGGAACATATAATATTGAATCCAAAAGCTGCAGCCAAATTAAATCAATTTATGATGCTCTTGCACGTCACCACACAAATCCATCAATGACAGCAATGTATTATTAACATTTATGTCCCTGTATGGCTTCTTGTCAGTTGGTATATGTTTACTTAGCAATCATAAACATGCTTCCTAAAGTCAGTGTATTCCAGCAATCACAGCAGAAATATTGGTTTCCTTAACTGGAACTACATTCGATATTTTGTTATTCTTGAATGTGCAGTTTGGTGCTGTGATCGCTGAAATATGCTGATGTTAGGACAGACGTTCCCAGTTGCTAAGAAAATGCATAACAACTGACAAGAAGCCAAAAAGGGGCAGAAATGTTAATAATACATTATTTTCATTGGTGGATTTACATGATGACATACAAGAGTGTTGCCTCAGCTGTGGGTTATACTCGTGAATTGCACATCGATGTATCCTGCAACCTTTGGATTTGATGTTATACATATCGTTAGTGTGTTGTGTGATCTTTTAAATGTTTGTCTTTGTAACATTTTATTCTTATGGTCTCAAGGTTTTATTGTTCATGGTTTTAGTATTTCATCCAAATCTTACTGGGCCAGGTGGCTTTCATAGGGGTATCCTGCAAAGGTAATCTCAAAAATAAAAGGAAGAAACAAAAATGATAACCAGTTTTGCATGGCAACTATATAATGCTTTGACAGTACTTACAGAAGAAATAGTAAATGCAAGTCAGTTATGACCTTGCAAATTTAAAAAGTAAAACATCATGCATATGAATGCATATTTAGATTTTGTGAGGTCATATTACAGTAAAGAGTCGATTTTCCGAATGTCGATTATCCGAAACGTCAATTATCCAAACACAGTCTTCCAAAGTTTTTGGGTACGAAAAATCATAAGTCTGAATATGTAAATGTTATATGTATTTGCTTGTGCATGTTTTTTGAGCTTGTAGCCCGCTCATGTGTGAAAAGTATTCTTTATTGCCAAATGGAATCACTGAATGGTTGAAATGTGTATTCCCTGCATGCAAAGAAAAACAAGATTTTATCATTTTTTTATCCGTTTCAATGTAAGTATGATTATCTGAACAGTTTGATTATCCAAACTACCATAGGTCCCAATTAGTTCGGATAATCGACTCTCTACTGTATCTGAAAATACAGTATAAATCCTCAGCTCTGACACTTAACTGCACATAAGAATATCCATTTTCTTTCCACTTCTAAAATATCAAACTGTTCTCTATCCTGGTAAGTGGAAGCTTCAGTTGGGACAGCTTCTAATTTGGTCACAAGATTTTACCTCACAGATGCCTTCCGTTTCCCCCAACTAAAATACTCCCCAGTACAGACTCCTTAGATATGTTACCTGACACTGAGATCTTAAGCACTGTAACTAATACAGCCTAAAATGTAACCCTCCATGCACATACACAGTGTTTATCAATAAATCATTATTACTGATGTAAATGAAAAGTTCTATTGTCACTATGTTATTACCTGTCAGACTCTTCAAAGTACTCTTATCAGTTGTAAATTCAATCCCAAGCTGTTTGCCATTCTCCATGTAAAGTTTTTCCAAAGTCTTGTTGGGACGAATATTATAAAATACATTTTTCTCATAAAAACATTCCACCTGTTAAAAATAATAGTATAAAGTTTACTATGTAAAAGATAGATAATGCTTTAATCAAAGTTGCTTGCTGTATATCCCTATGTCATTCCATCCTGAAAAAGTTAACATGATGCAGTGGCTTAATATACTGAGATACATTGAGTTTATAAAATACATGTGTTACATCCCAGTCCCAGACATGGTCAGTTAAATAGGATTCCTTTCAGGCTGAAATATTTTAACATTACTAGGTAACCCAGTAAATGAAGCACAGCTCCAAATAATAGAAGGATCTCACAGGAGTCTTCTACATGTGCTCGAGACACACATCTTGGCTGTCACTTGCTCATGTTGGCAAGTCATCTACCTTCCAATAACTCTTCCCCCACAACGTTTACTATCCCTACCAGAACTCTAATCATAACCCTAACAACTCCAACCCATTACCTAACCTTAAAGTCCCCCATCCCCCTTAAACCTAAAGTCCCCTTCACCTCTCTAACCTTAAAGTTCTAATCACTCCCTAAACCTAGAGTTCCCTTCCCCTCCCTAACCCTAAAGTTCCAGTTACTCCCTAAACCTAGAGTCCCCTTCTGCTCCCTAATCCTAAAGTCTGATCACTCCCTAAACCTAAAGCTACCTTCCCTCTCCCATTCTTGATTGCTCACTTAACCTAAAATCCCCATCCCATCCATAATCACTCCCTAAACCTAAAATCATTGTTTTCCTCCACAACCCTAAAGCCCCAATCAGTCCTTAAACCTAAAATCACCATCCCCTCTCTTCACCTAAATTTCCGACTGTTGCCTAAGCCTAAAATCCCCTTGCCCCTCCTGTCTATAATCTCTCCTTAAATCTAAAATTCCCAACTCCTTCCATCTACAATTGCTTATTAAATCTAAAATCTCTATCCCACTCCATAATTCAAAAGTTTCCAGATCACTCTCTAAAAATAAAATTCCCAATCCCTCTCATAACCCTAGAGTCTGTGCTGGACTCCCCATCCCCCTTCCTATACCTAAAGCACCCTCCCTGCTCCTTTCACAAACCCCTTACCTGGTCTGCAAGCATTTCCTTCAATTCATCTCCCAGGATGAGAGCAGATGGTATGGCAGGTGATGGGCTGAACTTATATTCCAGTTTGAGCACTTATATTTGAGTTTGAGCATGAACAGCTTCTCACGTACGGTAACAGCTGCTCGAGTCCTTGGCTGTGGCATTCAAGAACTGGGGATCAGGTGGTTGTAGTGAACCCATCCCATGGCATAAGGCTGACAACGAAAACAATGACTGCAAAAATATCATCTGAGAAGATCTCAAGTACCATATCAGATTAATCCTGAAACAAACCTGCATATGAGAAACAAAAATATGATACTAGTTGTAGAATGAAATACAAAAGGGAGAGGAAGTCTTCATGAATGCCACAAGTGTGTGTGTGTGGGGGGGGGCTGCATCATCCTCATACATCCTCTTACTTTATACTGTAATTTGGAGGTCACATAATCTTCTGGGAGTGGGAAATATTTGTAGTTTTCATTATGTACTCCATGCTCCGTAATATGCATGACCTTGGCTTTAGAATATAGAACTGTGGGTGGGTCAGTCTGGTCTTGCACACCTGCAAAATTATAGATTATTTTACTTATATTTGCCACACTATTTAGTCTTCTTTCAATTTCACTTACAGATATGGAGGAAGCTTGCAAGAAATACCACCTTGAATGTCAAACAGCTTGTACTCAAATATAAGGAGGACTTCTTGTGAGGAGCTAAACTAAGATGGTTATTTAGTTTCAAACTGTGATCATACCTAAAAGAATAAAAATTAGTAATTCAAGGAAGAAAAGTGGAAAAGGGGGGTAAGCAATGAAAAGAACGTGTCCACACAAGAAGAAGGGAAACAATGGACCAAAAAAAGGAAAGGAAGAAAGAAAAGACCACAGGAAAATTGACTCAGCTGATGGAAAAATGTTGACAGGAGCAGCAGAGAAGCAAGAAGGAGAATCAGAACATGTAAGATTAATTAAACTGCAGAGGCAGACTCAAAATTTTGAATATTGATGTGCAAAAACTAAAAAACTGAGCCACACATGCAGTGGAATAGGGGTAGAAAGGACAATCTAAGAATAATTGAGATAATGGAAAAAAAATCCAGAAGAGGAATTAGAGTTTTTTTTCTGAAAAATACAAAAACAAGTGAACCCCTAGAAAACCGGGATCTTGAAGTGGACAGACTGAACAAGACTAAAAAAGCAAAGTTCCAAACATATATTATGCTTGCTCAACCCCTATTTTACTTTTTTTTTCATTTGCTAACCAGGTCAGCTCACTAGGAAGAAGCCATTTTTCAGGGATAACCAGGAAGTGCTTTATAGTAAAGTGACTTGCTCAGAGTCACACAGTATGCAAAGAGAGACCAATGGAATCAAACTCTTGACTGCAAGATGATGCCCATCAGCAGCTCACAGTCTTTACCTTCTGTGTTAAACTATTAGGCAGACAGACACCAGCAAAGAATGGAATGGACCAGTAAAGAGAGTAAGAAGAGGCATACAGGGCAGCCACATAAAAATAAGCACAGACTACATGCCAAAAAGGAAAAAAAAAACAGAACTGAAAAGGAGTGAAGTGAACTCTAGAAAAAGATTCCAAACAAAACTAATAAAAATATAATAATTGTAAGGCAGAGAAGAATGTGTCAGGACCTGAGAGAAACAATACTGGATATATAACAAAGTATACAGACATGAGAAAAAGACGCTATGGGAGTGGGAAAGAATAAAGCAGATGATAGATGATAGCATCAGCCAGCAATTGTAGCAGTTCACATTAATAATTATATATTTGCCTACTGTCATCATCTTAGTGAATAAGAAGGCAAGCTTCTTCCATTACGGCTTGAATGTTTTGGTAAGCACAACTACCTAGGGGAATTCCTGCTCTGCACAGCTTCTGTACCCTACACCCCCACTCAGTTCCACTCCTACATCATTTCACTCCATACAGCTACATCTCCACCCTAATCCCCCTCTTCCAATAATAAATGAGTATTCTCACACACATCCCAAGCCATCTATACACATTACACATTAGAGTTAAGGATACTATAAAAAAACAGTATTTACAAACACATTAACAAGCATTCTACAAAGCAGCAATGTTTATAGTAGAGTTATGTATACTATCACTATTACTCTTTTACTTTGCAATATCCATGCCAAACTTACAACTAATCGGTGAAGCCCTTCATGAAAAATAACATTCCAAGTTATATTGCCTGCATGGTGGACAAACTACTCAGTATGCATTATCCCTTTAATGGAATCATTCTATCTCCAGAATATAAAACCTTTGACAATTAAGAGTTAAATCCTGGTCCCTATGCCACCACCTGACCCACATCCTTGACTTCTGAAGTTCTGTCTATAGCCCATTTAAACACATATAACCTTAGCAATAAATGGGCCCAACTTGAAATCTAGACTACTCTCTGTTTTACCAAAATCACAGTGGTCACTGACACTTGCTATAAAGACTACTCAATAATCCTCTCCACATTTCAACAATAAATTGTATTCATTAGTGTGCCACAGGGATCAGTGCTGGGCCATCTCCTATTCAGCATATATTTCTTAGACCTCTCTTATTTGGCATCGATTAATCAAACATTCACACCAACACGCCTGTCCTATGGTTATCTAAATTTGCAGATCATTGTAAACTGGAATGTTGTTATTCAAGCTTCCAGTGACTCTCAGCTGCTCCAACATGGGTTAGACCACATTAATAACTGCTGCATGGGCAATGGTTTTAAATTAAATGTGAAAAATGTAGTATAGTTCATTCTGGTAAACAAAACAATTTTTCATGCCTCATTGGTGACACACCCCTCTAATCAGACACTGCTATGAGGGATCTAGGCACTCTTATGTTATGACCATCATGTCTCAATAGTACTTCAGAAAACTTCTATCTGGTTCAAAAATTTCCAAAGGCATCTCCTCTAGATCCAAAGAAACCTTAATTACCCTTTACTTGTATCTCATAAGACCAGGTATTGAATATGATGCTGCTTTTAGCATGATTTGTCTAAAGATATCATTCAACGTGTGAGACCTCTGAGATTAATAATATAAAAGATAAAATCTTAAGTTAACAAGATGCACTGGCAACCCTCTCTCTGTACTCAGTCTGTTATAGACTACTCTGTGGGATCTGTGTCTAGCTTTTTAAGCCATGACAGATCCAACTGTATTTGAGCTCCTATTCTTTCATGGAAAAATGGTTCTCCAAATACCCATATAAAGGACCTAAACCTTTAACAGATATGTAAGACATGTTGGCATGAGAGATTTATATCCGAAGATATCCCTCACCTCTGGAACAAACTTCTACTTCAAGTCAACCAGAGTAACACCCTTGCCATCTTTTCAAGGTAAACCTAGATAATTGGATGGGCAGTCTTAACTTCTCCCAGACCCATCCCATCTTGCCCTCCTTGAATCCGGAGAGAAATTTGGAATAAGAGTTATTGGTTAGGTTTGTAATGTTCAGCAGACTGACACACCTTTGAATCTCTGAAACTATGAACAAGCAAAAAACATGGTAATAGGCAACACAAAGATGTAATAGTCACCTGTTCTGCAGTCTCCCTCAGATAGTTTGCTTTATGCAGTTAACATTGTTATAACAGAATCTGGCAAGAAGTTACAGTCTATGTCCAAGGCACTGTAGGAAGTCTTCAAGGTATTGGAGAATTTGTTAACTATGAATAAACCGATACTTAGTAGAGCTAAAAAGTACAATGATGAAGGAGCAGCCATTTTACAGCTTGCCCTTTCAGTGAGAGAGAGGTAGAACTTCTGTCTGTGATTTGGCACTCTACAGTTGTTTAAGAGGAGCATCAGGTGACGCCATCTTCAGAGTTTTCTTGTACTGCCTGAATCAAGAGGCCTGTGCCAAGGCTTCATAGAACAAGTGAACATGGGAGAGTAATCCACAAGGAAAAGTGACCCAATCACAAGACCCAATCTGCCTCTCTGGGTGCTAGCAGTGCTTGGAAATGGATAGAGGAAAGGTGTGAGGTAAGGTGACTAGGGTATCCACCCCAAACCGAGGATTCAAAAAGGAAGAGAGACAAAGTAGATGGCAGATAATAATAGGACTACAAACAATTAATGATTTCAAACATCTACCAACATGTACTATGTTTACTGTATTATTCACTAAGACTCCAAATGCTCAGGATCCATTGGGTGGCTAGGCCCTGAGCAGGCTATGGAGACAGCAGATCCTGAAGGATGGCCAGGGCAAGCCCTGCCCAAGCCCTGGATGCATAAGCTAAGTTGTGCTGCTTAAAACGGATACAGTCTAATGACCTGACAGATGCTTCCAAAATGGGCTGAGCCTTTGCACCCGAGAAAGGCCATGACGGTCGCAATCCCTCCAGTAGAATGGACCACAACAAGGCCAAGAACAGCTTTACCATGAAAAGAAAATCAAGCAAATGAAGTGGGATAGCCATTTAGATAATGTTTGTTTTTCACAAGCATCCCAACTTGTCCCGTGTAACTGAGACAAATAGGTGATTTAACTGTTTTATCAGTTTTGTTCTGCTGAAGTAAAATCTCAGCTGTAAAAACAAAACAGGATATGTAGATAAGGCTGGACAAACCACAGAATCAAATTGCACAGAATAAGTATTTCCAGCTGATATAGCACAGATCGCCACTAAAACTTTCATTTATTAAAACAACTGTTAAAACAATAAAGGGGGGTAAAGATGAGCTCTTTCACTCCTATCACAGGCGGTTCCTCAGATCTGCAGTTTGTACAGCACAAACCCAAGTTCATAGTATAGATTCTGATATTGTAAATGTTTAACTATCAACTATGTTAGAAATGTCTGCCTTTATGACTATGTATTTGAACATTTCCAATAGGCGCAGTGCAGAAGTATGTGCATACTTGTTTTTTCTGTACATCATTTCAACATTTAACTTTATAAAACAAATTAATTTCTCCTCTTGTGTATGGCTTTATTGCTAGCACGTTCATTACAGACTCTTATTGTATCATGATTCTTGATCTCACACTGTTATTTGCATTGTTCAGTCTGTTGTATTCATTAAATTTACTTGTTTGGCCCAGGTCATGTCATAAAATGTTTCTTGCATCAATTTTCTTACCGGTTAATAAAAGTAGACAGAAGGTGGAAGGCACAGTCCTTTAACTAGAAGAAGAAAGACTAAGAGGAAGCTTTAAATTTGGGGCACACCTCTCAACTGTCCAGATTTTGCAGAATGTCCAGATTTTTGGCTCATGTTGGCTTATTCTTCATAAAATTTGTAGTTTTCTAGCAAATTACTAAGGACTGAAGTCACTAAAGACTTTATATCCTTCAGAAAATGCATATTATATAGCAACTTTATAAGAGTATAAGAGCACTATTTAATATCTGTCCCTATTTTTGTGCCATTGTCCCCCCATTATTTTAGGCTTTGTCCAGATGTCTTGAGCTATGTGTTTGAGAGGTATTTTGTAGAAATTACTAAAACTGAAAACTTTTTGTCTTTCTATAATAGCCAGAAGCCACTACATCTGACCTCAGTACTGCAGGAGCTCTGCCACAAGGCCCTACACCTACAAGTTTACTGAGAACTTTGCCATTGTATAATAGCCTGCGGTCACTACATCTGATTTCAATACTGCAGGAGCTCTTCTACAAGGCCTTACACCTACAAGTCTACTGGGAATTTTGTCATTGTATAATGTAAGCACATTTATCATGAAGAACCTTGCTGTATATTAACTTTTATCAGTTAAATACATGACTGTTCTGTGACCAAAAGTGTTCTGGCTATAAAGTGATTGATCTCACTTATAATTTGACCTGTTGCTGAATGTATGTTTTATAAGCAGTCTAAATCACTATGCAGCTGAATCAAAACCTAACTATGTAAATGACCAGCAAGCAATCGAGATCCAGATGTAGACAATGCTAGAAACTGCATAAATGTACTTGTATATTCTCAAATGATTTTATATACTTCTGTTGTATACTACTGTGTTTCTTCCTCTAGCCCATGTCATAGCTGAAATGGGTCCTTACTGAATAAGACAACTACCCAGTTATAGGTTATTAAAATTAATTAAATAGTTATTCAGAGATGTTTATCATGGATGCTGCACCACAGAGTTTTGTGCAATTTTACTCAACGCATTTCTCTATCTGTCTAGCAAGGAGCTGAAAATGGGTAGTTCTTCCTCCTAGAGGACAGAGTGGGCAGGATGAAAGAGGTGAAGGGGGAGACCATCATACATTAATGTGTTTGTAGGATCTGTAATGTTGGGGGTCCTTGGTCTTGTTGTTGGTGTTTAGATTTCTAGGCTTGCTGCTCCTCTTGGTTTTCTTTCTTGTTTTTGTACTGTTTGTGACAAAAATGAGAGGATTTTATATGAAAGTTAACTGGTGGGTGGAATTTTGCTTAACATTTTCTATAGTCTCACTCCTCTTCTAATTCCTTCAGTACTTTGCACAAAAGGATTACACAGATGAATCCAGACAACAACCATTAAATTCCAGAGATGTGGTTTTGTAGCCATGCATATTTGTCTAAAAACAACATCTGAGAAAGGAGCTCTGAAATTGACATTGACAGTATTGTGTCTCCATTCTAAGACACAAAAATCCACCATATCAACTTTGATAAAATTCTTATATTTTTTCCTTACGGAAAAGTTGACGATGTTTTGTGTCACATCATCCATGCATCAGGTTCTTACCCAAGTGGTGCGCTTCATGAATCAGGTGGTTAATTCTGCATGGTACCAAAAGAAGGAGTCCCAAACATCTATGTGACCAATGTATGATCCTCTGAACAGTAGCTATCTATATGGCAGGCATCTGTCCCAGAGAGATATGATCCCTATACACCCAAACTACAATAGCTGGAAAACTACCCTGCAAAGGAATTTCAGAAACATGGGGGAAAAGTCAAACCAGAAAGTACAATATATTCTGAAGTAAGGATCACAGAGGTCAGCTAAGAAGAGATGTCAGGACAAGATTTTTTATTCTTTCAGTTTACAAACATATATGATCATGATGGTAATTGATGTCATATTGATGCTTCTTCTCCTGCATCCACCCATGTTTATGCTGTCTAATGATGGGGTAATCAGGAAGATGGCAGGTTCTCACTTGCTGAGTAACTGAACAGATCTTAACTCCCGAAGCTGCAGGAAACACAGTCAAATTGAATACAGCAGGACTGGGCTACTGCCCTTGTACAGAATCTTTTTCATGTTTGTCTTAACTTTATGAGATAAGGACTGCCTATGTTTAACGTTTTATTTAAAACACATTTGGTTTTATTCACTGATTTTAAATAGGAGAATATGCAAGAGAAAGGGCTGCTAATCTCTTATTCTTGAAAAGTCTTATATCAGTTGGCAGAAAGACCAACATATAGTACACTCTCTTTCTTAGCTGTCAGTGGAGAAATTAGGGAGACTGCAGCCTCACTGAAGCAATTGGTGATGGCTGTGATGAGCAAGCAGTTTTGAGACCATGGGGTACTGTAACTGAGCCTTTTGTCGATCTGTCATTTATGATTTATTCATTCTTGTAAAATGGGAAGTTATGGATGGAGATAGCAAATTTTCAGTTGAGGCCCAGGGTGAAAATTTCCAACAATAATGCAATGAGCTCTTATGCAGTTAAAACTTAAAAATGCAATAAACAGTGCTGAAGTAATTAAAGCAATACAATGTTATATATACACATAAAACAATTGAGCATCAATAACAGCAATATAAAACTAATACAACAAGTTTCAGAGAAGTCAACGATGAGGAATGTAATTCAGGGTATAAACAGAGGTGAAAATACAATAGAATATATACCATGATATTAACAGAGAGACACTACTGGTAGAATAAAATAGAGTGGAAAAAGAAAGAAAATTGAAGAGAGAATGGAAAATGATAATAAATGGTGATCCAGGTTACTCCACAGCAGCTTGCACAGATCCACTTTATATATAAATACTCCATGCAAATGTTACTAAAAATATTTTAGAAGTAGAGTATTGTAAGGTGTTCCATTATCTGACAGCAATAAAATGAAAAATGGATTCCGCAAAATGGTTTAGTGTATATGCAATTGTGGTGTAAGTGGTGCAATCTTTAGCTAGAAGTCAATTCTTTTGACTGCAGATTTCTGAACGGAATGTACAATTCTAGCAAGTCCTATCCAAAGTGCATTTATATGGATATATAATATAGAGTGCATGTCTAATAGTAGTACATTCATGACTTGTGAGAACTCAAGACATTGAAGGGAACTTGTCATTCTGTTAACATCACTTTCACTGAATACTGTTTCACTGAAACTACTTTCGGTAATAGTGGAGAATTCCCCCTTTTTTCCACTGTTCCTCAGAGTAGGTATATTTAAGTTCAGAGAGGTGGGACATGCCAACAAACATGGGATGTGCATGGGGCTTGGGCTTGGGATTGCCCCCCCCCCCCCTGAAAAACAAAATTAGTTTTGAGGTTTGCTGGAACTGATTTCAGATATACATTCTCACTGAAATGGAATTCAGCAAAAGCGGTGTCAGTCTAACGATATGAATGTGCCAGTGAAAGGTTTCTACTGAAACACAGTGATGAATTTTACAAAGTAGTCCAGCACAAAATTTGCATTTCTATTACAGGTGCTGTTCTAAAGAAAAGAGCTGAAAAAGTGAAGGCTGTTAAGATACAAGTTGTAGGAGATCTGACATATTCAGTTAGGAGAAGTTTTCAGTAATAAAAACAAGCTTCTGAGTGACTTCTAGATTGACCACTTTCAAATGTAGGTCAGATTTTAAGTGTTAATCAGTGGAAGCACCTAGAAGCTCAGTGGATTTCACTGTCACACTGAGACCTGTCATTTGAACTAATTTAAAGTGATGATTTTGCAAGGTCCATTAAGGTTCTGGAGGGCACCTGTCCAACAAAAAAAGTATACCCTTCTTCCTTCACCCCCATACTGCTCTCCTACTGTCCTTCTGTGTGTTTTTTTTTTGCTTGATCTCCCCTCCCATTCTGACAGTCCTATCACCCCATCACCTTCCCATTTATATACTGTTATCAGCTTGTACTTCACTGTGTAGCCCTTGCATGAGCTCCCAGCTGTGTCTGTGTGGCAGCTATGAGGTGCACTGATGTGCATGTAAATGTGCATAGTGTTGAGCACACTGCCTCCATACCAATGTCCCAGGTCCTCTGATCACTCACAGCATGGTCCACTCACTTGCACTGTGACTCATACTATCATGACTATTGGGTTTCATTATACAGCAGTATCCCCTGCATGGCCACACTATGTCCAGCACTTTTCATACCTAGTCTCTGTCAGACCACATCATGCCATCATTTTCACACTATTTACTGCAGCATGACTGCATTGTGCTTCTTTCTGAATACCTCTGTGTTGTTATTGGTTGGATTTTATGATTCTGAAAGTTTTGTACAGACGATTCATATTGACTTTTGTATTAAATGGCTGCTGTTACTTGTACTTCCTAAAATAAATAAAACAAATGCTTCAGAAAAAAAGTCTGCTGTTGAGTGGCCTTTAGAAAAGAATCTATGGTGCCACCTCTTCAGACTGGTTCAGAAGAAAATATCTCTTAGTTGTTTATTTTATTTATTGACATTTGTTAACCAGGTGTCCAGCTGGGGTTGTGGCCCATTTTCAGTGGAGACTCAAGGAGAAATGCTCCATACATAAACAAATTACAGAAGTTCAAACTTTCGAATCAAAAAGTAAAACAGAAATTTGTTATACAATAATGTTAAAAAATAGAATAGAAATGCATGCACATGTTTTTTTACAGATAAACAATATATTTACATATATACAAGAAGAGTTTTGTCCAACAGTATTAATTTAGTAACTTTAGTAAGAATCCAAAATAATGGAGTACTTAAAAGAAAGGGGAGGGAGTAAGTGAGGTATAATGGAGGGGAGCTTAAGATGGGGCTTGACAAGGGCAAATTCTGAAGTTAAGTAGATGAAGTTTTAGTTTTTCTTTAAAGTGTGATGGGTGAATGGTGGAACGTATATCTTTTGGAAGTTTGTTCCAAGCTTGGGCAATTGAGTGTTTATATAGGAGTTTGCCTGCAGTTTTTTGGGGTTGGTAGATGTGCAGAAGTTGCTGATTAGAGGTACGAAGAGTCTGAGGTGGGGTATAGATAGAGATGAAGGAAGAGAGAGCAGGACAGGATGAAGGCTTATAAAGAATAAAGTGTAACATCTGAAGTTGAGATAGTAGTCGTAGTTGGGGGAATTCAAGCCACTGGAGTGAGATTAGGGCAAGACAGTGATGTGAACTGTATGGAGAGTTAGTCATAAACCTAACTATCTTATAGTAGGTATGTTGGAGTTTGTTCAAGGCTGTGGTTTGAATGTTAGTGAGCACTGGGGCAGCATATAGTAGGGAGGGGAGGAGTAGGGCTTGTGCAAGGGAGAGTCTGGCATTTGTGGTGAGAAATGTTTTATTGAGATACAGTAAAACAAGTTAGTGGTGTGTCTTTTTTATGCATTGGAGCATGTGAAGATTGATTTTGAGTTCATCATCAACAATAACTCCAAGGAGATTTGTGTGAGCTTCGGGTTGGATTATAGTCTTCTTAGAGGATGTGATAGCAAAGGTGGATTTGTAGTGAGTGAGAGATCGGGGAAGAAAGAGTAAGAGTTTGGTCTTTTTGGGGTTGAGGATAAGTAAATTATTGGACAGTCACTGTTCTGTGGATAGAAATGCATGTTGAGTTTGAGTGTGGAGTTCAGAGATATTGTCAGAGATGGAGATGAGGGTTGAGTCATCAGCATATAGGATTAGGGAGGATTTTTTACAAGATGTGTAGAGATCATAGGCAAAGACATTGAACAGGAGAGGACCCAGTATGTAACCTTGTGCTACTCCAGTAGGGACAGATATAAATGGAGAAATGGAAGAAAGCCATTTGACAGCTTGTTGCCTGCAGGATAAGTAACTGGAGAACCAGGCAAGAGAGGAAGAAGACAGATTTAGATTTGCAAGTTTACACAGCAGTAGGGGATGGGAGACTGTATCAAAGGCCTTGGAAAGGTCAAGGAAGATACAAGATATGAGTTTGTTGTTATCTAGGGCCTCGTCAATGATATGTGTGAAGGATAAGAGGGCAGTGGTTGTGCTATGGTTAGGACGGAAACCATGCTGAGTGGGAGTGAGAAGGTTTTGCTGAAGGAGGTGGTTGAGAAGCTGTGAGTGTATGCATTTTTCAAGAATCTTAGACAGAGGGGATAGGATGGCTATGGGATGATAGATGGGTCTGTAGAGTTTCCACCTTTATGCAGGGAAATAGTGAAGAAGGATTTTCATAGGGTAGGGATAGTGGATTCCTGAACTGATCTATTGATTAGGATAGATACCGGACAGGCAATGGAGTCGGCAGCAAGTTTGAGGAAGGTAGGAGGTAGGTTATCAGTGAAGGGGGAGCAGGATTTGAGCTTTTGAAGAAGAGATCTGATGTAGGAAGTAGGGACTGGGTGTAAAGAGAATAGATTATTAATCGAGGGTTGGGAGGGGTAGGCAGAAAAGTGGTGTTAGAGTTGGTAGGTAGGAGTGTTTGGATGGTGTCAGTAAAGTGTTTATTGAGGAGAGTAGCTGTTTCCAGAGTGGATGTGTTTGGGTAAGGGCAGGGTGTTGAGGGGCAGCCAGGAGTAACAATTCTGTTTAGAGTTTACCAAAACTTCTGAGGGTTTGATTTGCTATTTAGCTGTGCAGAGTTATAGAAGGACTTTTTGTCATTAATTGTTTGTTTCTTAGTAAGATTCCTGAGATGCTTATATTTGTGTCGAAGAGGTAGTTCCTTTGTTTTAATCCAGACTTTCCACATACTATCTCGTTTGTGCATAAGGCATCTGATTTCTTTAGATAGCCAGAGAGCATGATTGGATTTTATTCTAATCTTCCTAGAAGGAGCAATCGAGTTTAGGGTATTCAGGAAGATGCTATTGAATATGTTGACTGCTTCATTGAGAGGGATTTGTCTAAGAATGGACCAGTCTATACTAGAAAGAATGGAGTTGAACTGGGATATATTAAAGATAGAGAGTTTGTGACAATCCCTGTAAAGGTGGGGTTTGGGAGGTTGGGTGGTATATCTTAGGACAGTGGTGGGGTGGTGGTAATGGGGTTGTGGTAATGGTGGGGGGAGTTGGTGAGATTCCAGTCTATTATGGAGCTGGAAGATGAGTTTTTATGGAGACAGGTAGGGGAAGATATCAGTTGATGGAAACCATGCAGGTTGATACTGAGTTGTGGAGAGTCCATTTTAAGTTTGGACCAGACTAGGTTGACATCTCCCAGGATGATGGTTTCTTAGGGTAGATTTTAGGAGAATCAGTATAGGATATTCTCTAAGGTGGATAAATTATTCCTGGGAGGGATGTAGATGGAAGCAACAGCAAATTTCTTGTGAGGATTAAGGTGGCAGTAAAGGATGATAACTTCAGCTGGGAGGAAGTCAGGGATGGGTGTGGGGAAAGGTGATAGGTTGAGGCTATTAGAGTGGAGGATGGCTACACCACCCCTTTTTTGGGACTCTTCCACAGCAATAGATATTATAGCCTGGCGGGAGAATTTCATTATTACTGATGTGTGACTTAAGCCAAGTGTCAGATAAGGAAAGGATGTGAGGGGTTCTATGGGCTATCCAGGTATGGAATTCAGTGACTTTTGTTGGTTAGGCTTTAAATATTTAGAGAGTATATTGTTAGGTGCTTGGATAAGGATGAGTTTATTGTGTTAGGCTGGTTGAGGTTGTTTGAGGAGGGAGAGGATGTAGAAGGTAAGAGAGGTATGTGGTTATGTTGAGAGGGAGAGAGACTAGGGCTGGGGTGAATGTCCCCAGATATGAGTAAGGTATTGCTGGGAAGAGAGAGTAAAGTAATATATAGATGTAGTTTGTGCAGTTTGGGTTTAGGTTTGTAAGTGGGTGGGAGGATTTGTGGTCTAGCCAATTTATGAAGACAGGAGGTGGAGAGGTTGAACAGGGCTGGGGAGATATTAAAGAAGGATGTAGTTGAATGAGCATCATAGGTGCAAGAGGTAGGAGAGCATAACAGTGGATAGGAAAGGTGTGTGTGATAAGAGGTGAGAGTAGAGAGAAGAATGAGGAGTGTGGTGGTAATAATAAGGTGTTGCATTTTTGGATGAGTGTAGATAGTTGTGGATAGGGTAATAATAGTTCAGGGGAGGAAGTGATGTAAATTTAGTTTGACAGGAAGTTGTATGTCAGTGGATGATGAAGAAGGAAGTGGTGTAAGTTACATTTGGCAGGAAGTTGTTTGTCAGTGGATGATAGGGTAGGAAGGGGAGGGAGTGGATGGTATAAAGGAAATTGTTATGGGGTGGGTGGAAATGGGGGGTAGGGTAGGGGAGTGAAGTGAGCCCAAGCATAGCAAGGGTGAACGGCACAGGGCTACACCCACTGGTAAAAAGAAAAAAAACAATCAGTCACCAGCAGAATAGTAGCAAGAGAAGCAGGACAGACTAGGTGAGTAGCCCTATAAAGGTACAATGTAGTAGAGGTACCACAGTTAGTCAGTGGGTACAGATTTACAAGTTAAGTGAGAGTATGAGAGGGAAAAAATGAGGACTAAAAAGCATGAGACTACTGGGAAGACAGAGAGAAGGTAAAATGGCTAGCTGAGTGATATGAGAGGATGAAATATAAGGTTGGGAAAAGACAGCAAGATTAGGGACAAGGTTAGGGCTAATACAGGAGCAAAGAAAGTATGCATTTTAGAAGGTTTCCTAGTTTATTTTTGAATCTCAAATGAATTTATATTTAGGGTCAAATGAATTGATATTTAGGGTATAAACAAATGATACTACTCAGTCATTTATTAAACTTCAGTAAGTATGATAAATAAGCAAGCATGTTTATCATCTAATAAATTGGAAGATAATATCATGACAGAGATTATCTCTTGGGAATACTCATAAATTGTAACTAAGAATACTGGATGTAGTAAGATACTGGATGTAGTCTGGCTCCATAATTAATTAAAAACTAAATGTCACAGAACATCCCCAGAGCTGGGAAACTCAATCCACGTGTGTCATTTCTGAAATTATGGATTCTAATTTACCAGATGTTAACAATAGGATGCAGGTTAAAAAATTCTATAAATCAGATTTTGCTGCTATTACTACTGAAAAATTGCAATGGGATTGGAATTCAGAGATGAAAGGTAAAAATATTTCTGAAAACTGGGATATTTTTTATGCTCCAGTAGACAGCCTCATTGACTGTTTTGTCCCAACATGTATTTCTACAGGAAGGAAGAATTTTAGAGCTCCATGGTGGAGTAGAAAACTTGAATCAGAAAGAAAAAAAAAGAAAATGATTTAAGCACTTTAGGGCTCATCCAACATTAACAAGTAAATCTGTTTATAACAACTATAAGAAATATTTTATAAATCTCATTAATTAATGTAGGACTGCTTGGGAAACAAAGTTGGCTACTAGTGTGCTTCATAATAAAAAGAGTTTGTATAAACACCTAAGAGGCTACAGTTTATATGATGCCTGAAGTTTGGTACTAAGAGAAGTTTCTGGGTATATAACTGACCTCAAGAAATTGGCAGAATTAGGTTCAAAGGTTCATAGGCAGGTACTAGGCTATCAGTCCAAGGGCCTAAGTAAGCCTAGCCAACAAGGTTCCCTGGCTTTCTCTACCCAAGAAAGATATTTTCCTATGCCCCTGTCGAGCAGAGCCACAGAAGTGATCCCTGGGGTGAATTTCCTATTTCCCATCCACTCATCAAGATTTTTTTTGAAGAGTGCTAATGAGGAACTCTGACATAGATAGGTAGCTTGTTTCAAAGTATGGGAAGTCTCTGGGACAGAAATCTATCCCTCCAGCATGTTCTGTTTATTGTGGTGACAAGGTTTAGGTCCCTAGAGCATGCAGCTCGAAGGGATTTGGGATTTCTTTAGGTGTACTATGTCCAACAGCTCGGGGTTTAACACAGCTTTGTATGTTAGGCAGAGATCACCTCGGAGTAGATGATATTCTACGGAGTAAAGCTGGAGTTTTTTGAGATGGTCAGCATAGGGCATATGTTTGAGTCTGGGAATCCTCTTTGTGAGGTACTTCTGTGGCCTTTCCAGCTGTTGCAAATGTCTTGTGAGGTACATTCCAAAAGGGGCGTTGTACTCTAGAATGGATCTAATGAGACCCGAGTATAGGGGAACAATTACCTCTTTTTTCCTGGATGAGAACCCTTTTGTGATGAGGTGTGCCACATAGAAGAATTTCCTGACTACTGTGGCAATGTGATTATCAAAGCAGATATTACTGTCCACCTGAGTCCCAAGGTCTCTTATCACACATTCAACG
This sequence comes from Protopterus annectens, assembly GCF_019279795.1. Taxonomy (NCBI): domain Eukaryota; kingdom Metazoa; phylum Chordata; order Ceratodontiformes; family Protopteridae; genus Protopterus; species Protopterus annectens. Next base: position 1,380,250,881 of record NC_056725.1, on the reverse strand, counting down.
TTAAGTAGACTGCCGCCTATGTGGTAGTTTGTGGGTACAGAGTTTTTACCAAAGGGGATGACAATGCACTTTTTGGCATTGAACTTGAGGCCATGGCTCTGACACCAGGCATCTGTCTCAGTGAGGCCCTTCTGTAGGATGTCCACGTGATTTGGGGACTCAACTATGGCTCCTAATTTGCAGTCATCTGTGAACTTCATTAGCCAGAGACCTTCTGTGTTAGCCTGTACTTCAGAAAAGTAGATACCAAACAGGAGAGAACCCAGGATTGAACCCTGTGGTACTACACTTGTCACTGGTTTGAAGTCAGATTTGGAGTCTGCAATGTTTACAGTGTGGGTTCTGTCAGTGAGCCAACTGGCAACCCATCTTGTGACATAGGGATTTATACCTAGTTTAGTGAATTTATCTATAATTCCAGAATGGGGGCTGGTGTTGAAGGCCTTGGTGAGGTCAAGATAGGCTGTGTGAACCACCTTACCCTCATCTACGGCTTTGGTGACTGCCTCAAAGAAGTTGATCAGGTTCAGGAGGCATGATCTGCCTTTCACAAAACTGACTTGGGTGGGGTCCAGAGTTTGGAGGTTGCCAATGTCTTTGTTTATGAGTTCCATGATGGTACAGTCCATGGCCTTGCAAACCAGGCTCATCAGAATAATAGGGTGATAGTTCCCGGGGTCCGTGGGGCTCCCCCTATGTGAAGTGAGATAACTGATGCTGTGCTCTGAAGTTCATGTAAAACTCAGCCTGGGATGTTGTCCAGTCCCATGGATGCTGCGTTCTTGGCTTTAGAGAGTGCAGTTTTTACCTGCATAGTTGTGATTACAGGGACTCTGCATTCTTCCGGTATAGATATGGGCCCTTTAGGGGGTGAGGGGGGGGGTAAAGTTAGCAGTGAACGTATCTGCCAGGATGTTGGCAATATCAGTTGGTTCTGTAAATTTTGTGCCGTTGTGCTATAACTCAGAGCAGATCTGGGTGTTGCCAATGAGATTCTTGACATAGCTATAGAATGCTTTGTGGTTGTCCTTAGAATCAGTGGAGGTTTTGTTTTCATAGCTAGCTTTGGAGGATTTTATGAGGGATCATAGCGTTTTACTGAGGCTGACCAGGGAGCTCCTCCACTCATGGGATTTTACTCTCTTTTGTAACAATTTCTTCTTTCTGTTGTAGAGTTTGTTTGTGGAAGGGGACTACCAGACTGGCTTCCTTTTTATTTGGAGGATAGTGTCTTGGTTCTGTTAGGGATAGCATGATCCATGCACTCGTGTAAGTGCTTATAGAGTGCTTCTGTGTAGGGTTCAGCAGTCACAGCTGTATTGTCCATTAGCATGGGTGTCATGAAGTTCACCACTTCTGTCTTGAGAAGCATGAAGTTGGCTTTGGAGAAATTTTTTACAGTGGTTTCCTTAACGGGGGGGTGGGGGCGGTATGTGGATATCTATGGTGATTAGCTTGTGGTCAGATCTAACCAACGAGGAGTTGACTTCAGGTGTGGAATACCGGTCACTCACATATTAGTAATGACTAGGTGTAGGATATTGTTGCCCCTGGTGGGGGTGTGGATAAATTGATCCAGGGCATTGGAATTTATGAATTTCAGAAAGCGTTGAGTGAAGGAGTTGGTACATGAGTAGTTTTCCCAGTTAATGGTGGGGTGGTTGAAATTGCCCATTATTAGGGTGTTTGGTTGAACCCTAATATTTTCCAGTATATCAAGAAAAAAGGAGTGAGAATCCTGGGGCATGGTGGGGGATCTGTAGCAAGCTACAATTTGGATTGCAGTTTTGCCCAGAGTTAGTTGAACCTGGATAATCTTGTATGCATTATGTTGGGTAACTAGCCTGGAGGTGTGGATATCCTTAATGAATATGGACACACCTCTGCCTTTGGTGTTACAGTCCAGATTAGATGGCTGAAAGGTGTGGTATGGTAATGCAGGGGTGCTCTCTGGTGACTTGAACCAGGTCTCAGTCACTGCACAGATATCGATGTTCTCCATTTTAAGGAGTGGCTCGAGTGAGTACATTTTGAGGTTTAGACTTCTAGCACTGAGTAGCATTACACTCATTTTTTGCTTGTCTGTACATGTTATGGTGGTGAATTTGTTATTTGAACCTTGCCTAAAACAGGCACTATAGGGGTGGCAAGAGCCTTAGCCAGTATCTGGAATCCCAGGGGTAATGGGTGCAGGCCATCTCTAGCAAAGTATTGTGGTTTGTTGACCATGTCATCCCAGGCAGACAGATACTGGATTCCCTTAGAATGACACCAGAAGCTTAGCCAATTGTTAAAGTCAATCATTTGTCCTTGTACTGCGGTGTCATTCTGGGCGATGGCAGGATGCTACTCAGGGCTAGGATCATACCTGCCTGGGCTACAAGATTGGAGAGCTCTTCCATGTCTCTTTTCATGTAGTCCAGGGGGGGTCTATATTACCATCTCAAATGGTAAAAATGTCGAACATTCACATGAGCGAAAACAGACAAGAATAAACTTGCTATTGTGCCCCCCACACCCCGCGCAAAATATATATTCCAACTCCGAGGTCACACTACAGTGAGGAAAGGGCAAATATTCCAATCCTTACTGTACCACAACCCAAAAAAAACAAGTTTGTTCTCATGCATTTTTGCTCATGTGAGCGTTCAACATTTTTACCATTCGAGATGGTAATATAGACCCATCCAGGGAGGTACGTCTCAGGTCATTCACACCAACATGGACAATGACAGAGTCATATTTGCACTTGTTGTGGAGTGACCTGAGTGCATGGGTTATGTGGCAGATCCTTGCACCCAAGCAGCTGACAATAACCTTTTACTTGTTTAGCTTGGTGAGTGGGACATCAGTGTGCCTGACTATAGAGTCGCCTATGACTAGTGTGTTGGGTATGTTGTTTTGCCTTATGGGCTGTGGTTGAGTGGCACACTGAGTCTCTGTTTGCTGGTGCATTTTTACTAGATCTTCTGTAAATGGTATACTCATTTTTCCCCAAATTTACCAGGTAGTTTTTCTTCATTAATAGTAGAACATATAAAACTATCTTTAGATTGTATTAAAAAGAAGTCAGCAATAGGGCCAGGTTGATTGAATGTCTATTTTGTGAGAGGTATAATTGAACCCTTGTTTGGTTTACTTGTTTCAGAAAACTTTAATTAAGGGTTTTGTTCAAAAAGTTTAGAAGGAGGCCATTGCTGTTCCAATATGTAAAAAATCATCATGGTTATACTACTGGTGATTATAGACAAATTAGTTTGATATGTACCCCCGGGAAGTGGTTTGAAAGGGCATTAAGCTTATTACTTAAGCATACATTTAGTTTCTCTAGTGATACCAATGTGGATACATGGAAGGTTGAGTCTAATTTGGTGAACTTCAATGAACATATAATAAACGTGTTGGATGTGGTGTACTTAGATTTGGCTAAAGTCTTTGATTCAGTTCCACATTCTGTTTTCATTGATATACTGAGGAGGACAGACATGGATGCTTTTTCAAAGAGATGGGTTATGAATTGGTTGGCAGGTTGGAAAGGCAGAGTTAAGATTAAGAACAAATTTTCAAAATATGTGCCCATTAAATGTGGTGTTTAGATGTGTAAATGGTGTTTCCCAGGGGTCAGTTTTTGAGTCACTGCTGTTTGGACTGCTTATGAGTGACTGTCCTACATCCAAATAGATGTGTTTGACTAGATTTGCTGACAATTTAAAGTTGAAGGTATAACTAATACAGTAGATCAGCAGTGTTTGCAAAATTATTTGGATAAGTTATTCACATGGATATAGTCAAAGGGTATGAAATGTAATAATTACACATGCTCAGCCGTGCACTTTGGTGCCATTAATAATTTCTATCCATATTCTGAGGATAACTCTATTTGCTTTTCATTTATACAACTTAAGGACTTTGGTGTAATTGTTGATTCATCTCTTTCTTTGATTCTCATGCGTATTGTGTTGTCAGAACATGTTACGGACTAATAAAGAATATCTTTAGGACCTTCACTTCCAGGGACAGAGCTGTTATAGTTAGGTTATTCTCAGACAGTGTTCACTCAAGGATAGAATATTGCGGTCCTTTTTATGTGTAGGGGTTCTCACAACTGGCTAGGTTTGAGCATGTCTAAAGAATGTACAGTTGTGTCACACTTACCATAACTGTAGATGTTCAAGTAGACCAGTGTTGCAGTACTGCTTCTTGGGTCTTCCTGCCATGCACAAGCCCACAACCATCCCAATTTCCATAGTCTTTGCATCATCCTTAAATGATGGACATCTGAAGACTGATATCAGGATGTCAAGGTATAAGAGAGGCACCCATAAGTACCACCTTCAGGTCTTTCTAAGCAGCAAGGGGGAGACATGTGGTCAGCAGATAGAGGGGCTGGAAGGTGGGAGTGCACAATGTAACATTGTTCTACTCAAATATTTACAGCTATGGTAAGTGTGACACAACTGTACTACGCTCTTCATAGTTAAGGTTGTACTACTAATTCTTGAGAGGACTCCCAAAGCTAAAAATTAGGTGGAAGGTCATCCATATAGCTTTAGAAAATACGATTTTGCAGGATGGCAGAAGCAAAACCTGCTGTAGCCCTGGAGACCTTGCCTAGGTTATAGTATTTTGTGAAGGTGTGCATGGGTTCCACGTGGCTGCCTCTAGGATGGTCTGGGTAGGAACTCCTTTGAGGAAAGCAGTGGTTGTCTCCCCATGTCTGATGGAGTGAGTTTTAATATGCACAGGTAAATTCTTTTCATGATGTGAGTAACAGAAATTAATGCAGTTAGATATCCATTTAGGGATAATGTTTAACGTTTGCCCCTTCTACCCTCTGAAAAGCCACCAATGATTGCTCTGCTCTATTAAGGCTTGTTGTCCTGTCTAGACAGTACCTGATCTGTCTGTGCACATGCAAGGAATGGAGGACTTGCTCTTCTCTGTTCTGTGGATTTGGGAAGAAGACGTGCAGGTGAATAACCTGGTTTAATGTAAGTGCTGATACCACTTTAGGCATAAAGGTTGGATTTGTTCTAAGTGTGACCTTATCACTGTGGAAGACAGTGAAAGGTTATTTGCATATGAGGGCTTGTAGCTCAGAAATACTTATAGCTGAAGCAACAGCTGTGAGGGAGGTGGTCTTCTAGCTCATCATTTTTAGACAGGCAGTGGCAGCAGGTTTAAAAGGAGACAGAACTATTTTTTAAGACATAATTTAGATCCCAACACAGGCTAGGGCTCCTTCTAGGTGGTCTCAAGTGAATTATCATTTTCAAAAAATCCATGTGAAATGAGAGAAGATAGGTGAGCATTGTTCAGGCAAGCTGAAACTAGAGAAGCATGTACTTAAAGTTGGAATAGGAAAGCCCTAGTGTAAACAGTCCTGACAGTTACTGCAATACTGAGTTGATGTTTGCTTGAGAAGGGTCAGTGTCACTGCTGTGACACCAGATGGAAAATCTTTTCCATTTTGCCAGGTATGATGTCCTGGTATTGGGCTTTCTTACTTCCCTTAAAATGGAGACCACCTCCTTGGGACAGGATGCCATCCTAGGTGTGAAAACCCAATCCTCCAGGTGATTAACTTGAGGGTGGTTAGGAGGGGATGGAAGACAGACTCCTTGACCTAGCTGAGGAGATCTATGTCCTGCGGTAAGGTGTAGAAGCTCCTCTTGATGAGTGTCAAGAGGAGGGAGAAGAAGTGTTTTCTTGGCCTGAAGGGGGGTGCTAGGATCATGCTGAGTCTGTCCACCCTGACTTGTTTCAGTAATGTTGGGATCAGGGGCAGGAATGCATACAGAAATCACTTTATCCATGTGAAGGAGAATGCATCTATCTTCCAAGCTCATATCTGTTATGTTCTGGAGTGGAACCTCTGTAGTTGCTTGTTGTAAAGAGGGTGAATAGGTCTATTGAGGGGTTCCCCACTGTATAGTCAGATCCAAAAAGACCTCTATTTTCAACATCCACTCTTTGGGGTCTAGAAGGTCCCTGATTAAAGAATCTGGTAGGGTAATGTTCTGGCCTGGAATATAACAGGCTATGAGGGTTAACCCTGTCTTTTGAGCCAGCATCTAAATGTTTCTGGCAAGGCTACATGGGGGGTAAGACAAAGTTGCCCTTTGGTTGTCTATGTACCATATACCTGTGGTGTTGTCTGTCCAAATTTGCAGTGTCCCTGGGCTTAAGGTTTACTGAAAGGCTTTTATGGCCAGGCAGACTGCTAGTAACTCCTTCTGATTTATATGCAAATTCCTTTGCTGTTGGAACCAAAAGCCCTTTACCTTCAGGGGACCTAAGTGGGCACCCCTAGCTATGTCTGAACAATCTTTTCTAATGGTCTTGTCTATTTCTGGCAGAATGAAATTTGCCCCTGGGTTCCTTTTATGGTGTTCTTCCACCATAGCAATTCTCTTTTCAAGCATGTAAGCATGAGCAGCAGGGTTTCCAGGGCTTGGGAGTGCTGTTTCCAGACATAAAAAGTGAAGTTCCTTATGTGTAACTTTGCAAATGGAATCACTAGGATGTACTATGCCATGTACTCAGTATCCTGAGGAATCCTCTTGCAATGATGAGCTGCTTTGGAAGCAGACCTATCAGGTAGCCTGTCACAAAAGCAATCTTGTCATGGGAACTGAATTTATGTTGGTCTCCAAGAAGAGGATCCTTCCTTGATGAAGAGTTTGATATTTTTGAAGATTTAGGGTGAGAGCTACCTTCTGGAAACAGTCAACAGTGATCTGAATGGTTCCCATGGTCTCTGAAGTGGATCTTCTCTGAATGAGACAGTCATCTAAGTAAAAGTAAGTATGGACTTCTAGAGATCTGCAATGTGCTACCAAAGAAGCTAGGCATTTTGTGAAAACTCTAGATGCAGTAGATAACTCAAATGGTGAAACACAGAACTGAAAGTGGGAGCCTGTTGCTACAAATTATACAGTAGGTACTTTCTGTGACTGTCTGTTATGGGGACATGAAGGTAACCATGCTTTAGGCCCACAGTGACCATGGAGGCATCTTGGATGCTCATGGGCAGTAATTTCTGCAGCATAAGTATTTTGAATTTTTGGATGTTGGGGAACTTGTTTAGCTTTGAAAGGTCCAAGATGGATCTCCAAGTACCCTCGTTTCTCATAACTAGAACAATCATTGAGTAAAAGCCTTTTCCTTCTTGTTCCGGAGTAACAGGCTGAGTGGATCCTTGCTGTAGTAACTCCCTCAGGATGGGTGGTAAGAGACTGTCTTGCTCCTTTGGTGGTTTTGGAATGCCCAAGAAGGGTGGTATTTCTCTGAATGTAATACACTACCCTTTCTCTATGATGCTGAGGATCCATTTGTCCCTGGTGATGGATTTCGACTGGTTTAAGAGTCTTTCTGCTAGAGGTTTGGAAGGGGCAGGAAGGAGTAAGAGAAGGCAGGGTAGAACATATTCACAGTTGCTCTTGGTGCTGGGGGGGGGGGTTCCTTGGAGCTCCCTGCCCTTTGAGATTGTTCTGTTTGCTGTCTCCTAAATTGTCTTAGTCTTTCACCACCGGGAGACCTCCTCTTGTCTTGTCTAGCTGAGAAAGGCCAAGGTTTTGATGGGTAATTGTACCTTGCAGTCAGAGACAGGAAAATGTCTTTGACAATTTTAATTGCCTTCCCTTTTTTGCCCAGTTTCTCAAAAACTTGTTCAGCTCGCAGACCAAAATGAAATTCCTTATCTAATGGAGCATCCAGTAGTTCAGCCTATACCAGATCTGACAGGAGATGGGTCCTGAGAAATACATGTCAGTGAATGTCAGAACCTGTGGCAGCTGCCATGCAACAAAAATCTAAGGCATCATAACCACATTTTAAGGAGTGTTCAAAGACTTGTAAAGCTTCTCTGAATATCTCCTGGACTTCCTTGGATAAGGTTCTATACAATATAGTCTAGCATAGTTAGCATTTTGTCTTGAAGAGATTCAAGGTACTGAAGCATATAGCATTGACAATTCAAAACTCTCATTTCCAGGATGGCTGAGGTATAGTAATCTGGTTTCCCTGTCATTAGGCAGGGGAGGTTTTGTTGGTCCTTTATGTATAACTTTAGTGGATTCACTGGAGGCAACAGAAAGATCATCCTTCAGATATTTATAGCAGTGCTTATCAATTTCAAACACTCTGTAAAACACATCTTGTTTCCTCAGATCATGGGGTAAATCATTCAGGTTTAAAGTTATGTCTTCAAAAACGTCATATAATACAGTGTGTACTGCAGGAATAGCCAATGGTCTGGGTGAAGGTAAACGTAGGAGTTTTCCACGGTTATTGTGGGTCTAGAGAAAGTACAGTTTTGTACCTACCATAAATGTAGATGTCCGATAGATATGCAACTGCAGTCCTGACATATGGGTTGTCCTGCCTCAGGCAGCCCTTCGGTCGACCGGATTCCAAAGTCTGGGTCCGGTGTCGGCTGATGTTGCCTCTTCCCTGATGTCAGAGCGGCTGGGGTATAAAAGCATCCACCGACGCCATCTTCTTCAGTGTTTCTTGCCCCAGATGCCAGGTGCCCTCCAAGGAAGGCTAAATTTAGAGAATGGATAAAATTCCAGACATGCACAACAGTAATAAACAGATACACCATAAATACTATCCCCAGCTAATATGAAAAAGGAGGGAGTGGACCCAAAAAGATAATTACAGAGGGGTAGGAGGGAGGGAAAACCTGACTGCAGTTGCATATGTATCGGACATCTACATTTATGGTAGGTACAAAACTGTACTATGTCCTTCAAGAATGCAACTGCAGTCCTGACATATGGGTTGAATACCATAGCCAAGCTGGGGGTGGTAGGATCTAAGATAATGATGGTGTAGCTAAAATGCCCTGCAGGACTGCAGAAGCAAAGCCTGCTCGGGATCTGGAATATAATGGCAGGTTGTAATGCTTGGAAAATGTATGCATGGAGCACCATGTAGCAGCTTCTAGAATGTCCTTTGTAGCCACCCCTCTTAAAAAGGCTGTGGAGGTGGCTGTAGCTCTGGTGGAGTGTGGCCTGATATTGGCTGGCACACCTTTTCCATGAAAAGAGTAACAGAATCTGATGCAGTTTCCAATCCATTTTGAAATTGTTTGTTTGGAAATTGCCTTCCCTTGTACTCCAGGAGCGTAAGCTACAAATAGTTGGTCAGACTTTCTGTTGGCCTTTGTTCTATCCAAATAATAGCGCAATTGTCTGTGTATGTCCAAAGTGTGCAGAAGTTTTTCCCCTTTATTTTGAGGATTGGGAAAGAAAGTAGGCAGGTGAATTGCTTGGTTTAGAGAAACCCTGGATATCACTTTTGGCATGAATGAAGGATTGGTTCTTAAAGAGACTCTGTCCTGATGAAAAATGAGAAATGGAGGTACTGCCATGAGGGCCTGTATCTCCGAGACTCTTCTTGCTGAAGTAATTGCCAACAGGAAAACTGTTTTCCAGGAGAGGAATTGCAATTCTGAAGATGCTGCTGGCTCAAAAGGAGGAATAGTTAATTTTTCCAAGACAAAATTGAGGTCCCATGCAGGCACTGGTGGTTTTCTTGGAGGCTTGATATTCTTTATCCCCCTTAGAAACTGTCTTAGCAAAGGATGTGAAAACACAGGTGGATCACAGTTGTATTTTGCTGAAATTGCTGAAGCGTGTATTTTTATGGAAGAATATGAAAGGCCATTGTGAAACATTTCTGCCAAGTATTCTAGAATCTGAGGGATGTTCATTACTGATGCATCCTGACCCTTGTTGGCATTCCAGATGCTGAACCTCTTCCATTTGGCTAAATAAGTTTTTCTGGTAGAAGGCCTGCGTGCTTCCAGTAGGATCTCTTGAACTTTTTTGGAGAAAGAAATATGGGGAGAAGTCATGTAACCCTCCAAGCTGACAGTTGCAATGTTTGCAGGTTTGGATGAACAGTCCTGTAATTGTGCTGAGTTATAAGCAGAGGCCATAGAGGCAGGGGCCACGGTTTGGTGCGAGTTATGCTCCTTAGTAAAAGGTACCAGTGTTGTCTTGGCCAGTCTGGAGCTATCAAAATGCCTTTCAGTTGTTCTGCTTTGATCTTCAGTAACACCTTGGTCATTAATGGTAGAGGCGGGAATGCATAGATTGTTAGAGAATTCCAACTGAAGGAGAGAGCATCTATTCTCCAGGCTTTAGGATGGTGTGTCATTGAGCAGAACTTTTTCAGATGATGATTGTGGTGTGAGGTGAAGAGGTCTATGTCCGGCCTTCCCCATGCATGAGTTATTTGTGAAAAAACGTCTGGATGCAACATCCATTTGTGGGGGTCCATAATGTTTCTGCTTAGACTGTCCGCCAGAATATTGTCCTTGCCTGGAACAAACTGGGATTGCAACTGTAAGTTCAGTTCCAGGGACTTTTGCCAAAGAGTCATTGTTAGTCTGCAAAGGGGCTAAGAATGAGTGCCTCCCTGCTTGTTTATGTACCACATAACAGTGGTGTTGTTTGTCTTTATTAGCAGATGACCTTAGATGAAGAAATTTTCCGAAGGCCTCGATTGCATGAATCACTGCCAGCATCTCTTTTTGATTGATGTGCAGATGCAATTCCCGGGGTGCCCATTGCCCTTGAATGCATCTGCCCTCCATGTGCGCCCCCCATCCATGATCTGAGGCGTCTGTTGTAATGGTTTGGCTTGCTTAAGGTTTGTTGAAAGGCATGCCTTTGTTTAGCTGGCTTGCTTGTGCCCACCACAAAAATTCCTTTTGTAGACATGGAATGAGTGGAATAATTGCTTCTAAGTTGTGGCTGTGTTGAGACCATAGACTTTTTAGGTACCATTGTAATTTTCTCATGTGTAGTCTTGCCAGAGGGATCATGAGAATGCAAGATGCCATGAAACCCAGGGCCTGCAGGATTTTCCTTGCAGTCATCTGGGTGTGCTTTGCTAGGCTTCTGAGGTAATCTGGTAATTGTTCCTGTTTTTCTTCTGTGAGGAAAGCCATTTGTGAATTTGTGTCCAGTTTGGCTCCTAGAAATATTATTTGCTGGGATGGCAGTAGTCTTGATTTTTGAATGTTGACTGTGTATCCCAAAGCCTGTAGTAAGTGAATGACATAGTCCAAGTTTCTTATCAAGGCTTGCCGGCTGTCTGCTTGTATAAGGCAGTCGTCCAGATAAGGGTATATTTGTATCCCCTGAAGTCTGCAATGTGCAATTACTGATGCCAGGCATTTCGTGAATACTCTGGGTGCAGTAGATAAGCCAAAAGGCAATGCTGAGAATTGATAATGCTCTGACCCTGCAAGAAATCTGAGGTATCTTCTGCAGCTGTGTCTGATTGGGACATGCACGTATGCCTCCTTGAGGTCCAGAGTAACCAGCCAAGACCCCTTGCCCAGCATGGGAAGAAGTTGCTGTAATGTCAGCATTTTGAATTTTGGCACAATGAGAAAAGTGTTTAGAGCGGACAAGTCCAGTATAGGTCTCCATTGCTTTTCTTTTCTTGGAACAAGGAACAGTCTTGAGTAGAATCCCTGGCCTTGTTCCTGAGGAGGAACCTTTTCTATTGCTTTGATTTGTAGCAGCTTTGAAACTTGTATGAGTGCCTCTGCCCTTTGATTGTGTGGCAGGTTTGGCATGCCTTGTCTTGTTGGTAAGGTATGGAAGTGGAACCTGTAACCTTTGTCTATTATGTTCAAAATCCATCCGTCCTTTGTAAAAATGTGCCAATTTTTTGAAAATAAGGATAACTTTCCGCCTAAAGGAGCTTCTTTTTGAGCCTTGGTCGGCGGTGTCAAAGACAAGTCATTGTGGTTGTCCCTGTGGAGCAGTGGGAGTCCCTGCGCCACTTCTCTGATTAGTTGGTTGCCATTGGCGGCCCCTGTAAGAGCCTCGGTATTGCCCTCTACCTCGAGCACGCCTGCTTTTTCCCCTTTGAAACTTGTCAGTGTCTGTAAAGGACCAATTCTTCAAAGGCCATTTCCTGCTGAACCTTGGTGGCTGAACCTGGAGGAAATCTTTGACTGTTTGTACTGATTTAGCCTTTTCCTCAATTGATTTCAACACACCCTGTGCATTAGCACCAAATAGCTTGTCTTTTTCCAGAGGTGCATCTAAAAGCTTTACTTTAACATGGTCTGGCAATGATTGTTCTTTCAACCAAGCATGTCTACATATGACGGCCCCTGTCATAGCTGCCCTACATGAAGCTTCCAATGCATCATAACCACACTGAAGAAAATGATTGCTAACCTGCTGAGTATTATGAACCAAATCCTGCAAAACCTTTCTATCTAAAGGCTCAGGAGAGGCTAACTTTTTCTGCAAATCATCCATCAGAAAATCCTGATACTGAAACATATGAAAAAGAGAGTTAAGAGCCCTCATGGCAAGGGTGGTAGAGGTATAAACTTTCTTACCCCACCTCTCCAGGGACCTAGCTTCCCTGTCTGCGGGCAAAGGATTCTTGGTCACGGAAGTGGCCACTCCTTTGGCTTGACAGGAGCAGGAGGGAGGGAATCAGGAGAAGTACTGGAGTCTGAGTACACATCATCCAATACATCTAACACTGGGGGAATAGCTAAAGGCCTGTGCTGGGGTAACTTAAGGAAGGTCCGAAGCCTTTTCCTGGAGTCCGAGAAGTCCTGGCCCTGCCACTGAAAATGCTCTCTCATGGAGTACAGCACTTCCCCGAAAGAAATATCCTCAGGAGGAGAGGCAGAAGGAATGGATTCATCTGCATCAGAGTCCTCGTAGGCCAGGAAGGGTTCTTCCTGGGAATCTGAAAGGCCTGACTCACCAGAGGCTTCATCTGAAGAAAGGGTATCTGTCTGCTCAACCCTAGGCCTTTTGTCTGCAGGCGGCTGAGAACCTCTGTCTGGATGAACCTGAGAGCCCCTGATTAAAGAAATTAGATCTGCAGCTAAAGTCATGATCTGTTTATCCGAAGTGGGAGTCTGTGAAAAAGATTTAGGAGGGTGAGACTTAGCCTGGCTGGCAGCCTTAGCACGTGTGTAGGCCTTGATGGATATAGACACAGGAGGCCTAGCTGCCCCATGTGCTGGAGTAACTTTGTCCACCGGTATGGTGTCAGGCAAATCTTGGGCTTCGGATTCTGGAGGAAAAACAACAACCGGCACCGGGGAAGCCTCCGGGACCGAAGTGCGGTAAAGCGGTGTCGTCAGCCTGGAGCAGTTGAATTACCACCTCTGAAGAGACCAATGCACTCGCGGTAGGCTTAGGCGTGGTGTTGGTGGAAGTTGCAAGCCACGAAGGTCAGTCCCGGTCCTTCCGTTTTTTGGAAACGTGTGCTGTCGGAAGTTCCGACGGCATGATATAGGAGTAATTTTCCCCAAAAAAGTCTTCAGCAAATTCTGCCTGGCGCCTAAGTGTGCTCTTATTGAAGCAAGCACAGGCAGCACAGGCCGAGACGTCGTGGTCTGGGCCGAGGCAGGGAAGGCAGTAAGAATGGAAGTCCTTATGAGGTATTTGTTTACCACAAGACAAACAATTATTAACTTTTTCAGTTTTGTCTGACATCGGCTGAGGCAAGAAAAGGTTCCCCAACAGGGTACTTAGCTTTTTGATGACTTCGGTAACTGAAAACACAGGAGCTGGCCGACCGGCACTTGCGAACTGCTTCTGCTTCGGGCACCGCGCGGCAAGAAAGACTGAAGAAGATGGCGTCGGTGGATGCTTTTATACTCGAGCTGCTCTGACGTCAGGGAAGAGGTGACATCAGCCGATGCCGGACCCAGACTTTGGAATCCGGCCGACCGAAGGGCTGCCTGAGGCAGGACAACCCATATGTCAAGACTGCAGTTGCATTCTTGAAGGACATCTGCTTACGTTCCCATCTGAAAATCTTCATTTTATGCAGGATATTCCTGAATGAAAGGTCCACAGGGAGAGGCAGAAGACAGTGTGTCATCTAAGTCTGTGTAAGTTTGAGGTAAGTAAATGTCCAGGATAAGACAATTCCTCTTCATCCTTTAAGCTAAAGGAATCTTCCTCTTCCTGAAAAGCTACCTTTAGATGGACAGGCTTGAGAAGTGGAAGAGCGAGATGGCTCTTTAGATTTAATGAAGGACATTAACTCCTGTTCTATTTTAAGGACATCTTGGGTCTTGGTCTGAGTACAGGTGCTCAGAGGTGGTGGCGAAGCAAATGAAGAAATTCACTTTGGTTTGGTTGTCCATTTTACAGGGTTGACTGGAGGATGCATTCATCCAACTGCAACTTTCATTGTGACCTTGGTAGTCAGAGAAGACATGGTTTCTCCCTCAATAGACACAGTGTGGACATCAGAAGCTGAGGCCTGCAGAGTGACCTCAGACCAGACACATATGTGAACTACGGTGGCATTCATAGGTAGGCCAGAAACCATGGCAGCCTCCCAAGGAGTCACACCAGACGGCTTGGGCCTAGGAGTCACTTGTCCAGGGGGTTGCAAAGGCACTCACCTAGGTCTTTGGTCAACTTAAAAGTGGTAGTTGAAGCTTTATCTGAAACATCAGGGTCCTTAGCCTTTTTGTCTTTCCATTTTGTTTGGGGGGGTTGGTGGTGACAGTAGGAGATGCCCGTGTCTGTGGAGGCTCTGCGGTAGCAAAGGATTGTGATGTCACCACTGAGAAAGAAGAAAATGACCCTGCATTGGCATCACATGCCTCAGCCCTATATTTGAGAGTTTTTGCATGGATTTTTTCACAGTCAGGATAGTTAGAGATATGTACTAAGGCCCCAAGCAGAACAGACAATAAGGAGTGAAAATCCTTAAGTGGGATTTGCTTCTCACACTTCAAGCAATTGTTTACTTTTTGAACATTAAATTAGTAGAGAAATTTCTCTAATGGGGTACTTATCTGACTGGAAAGAGAAAAAGGATCTCTGGAAACATGAAACAACCAATGGACTGAGGGTATATTGAACATAAATTATATCGGGTTGCACCACTAGAAAGAACTGAAGATAGCACCAATGGATGCCTCTCTTATACCCTGACATCCAGACATCAGTGTTCAGACATCCATTGGCTAGGGATGATGCAAAGACTCTGGAAATCAGGCCAGTTGTGGTCTTCACATGGCAGGAAGACCCAAGAATCTGTACTGCAGCACTGTCTATGAAGAACATAATTTACCAAACATATAGTTAGATGGGAATTATTATCATATGTAAAGAGACTTGAAAATGTATCAATCAATTCAATAGCTTCTCATAGGTTCATAGGTTGGTATTAGGCTATCAGCCCTAGGGCTTATATAAGCCTAGCCATAACAATTCCCTGGATATTTCTTCCCACAATATTTCTCAACTACTAATGGCTGATTTAATTCTGATGTATAAGTGTCCTAAGGATGAAGTGTTTTCTGCAAAGCTGGGAGTTGGTTTAAACACTAGGAATAATAATTTATTAGTTCATTTACTTAGTGTCAATTCAAAACTGATGTCTTCATTTTTTCATTTTAGGGCTGGTAGACTATAGAACACTTTATATATTAACTGTGCAAATATCTTACAAATGTTTAAATCTTCATTAGAGATATGGTTAAAAAGTTGTTACATGCAACAGTATATAAATCAAAGCAAGCCCTTAATTGGAATTCCTAGGCTCTGAGTTTGAACCTTGAATCATTGGATCATTGAATATTGCAAAACAAGGTTCATGATTATTTCTTTCATTAAATTACCAAACAGCATGAATTACAAAATGTATTTTTGATAAAGTAAATGTGATCCACTATGCCGCTGTGCCTGCTATCTCTGGTTAAATCCTCCAATAAAATATTCCTGCAATTGAAAGCAAGAAACCACCAGGAGAACCAGCACATATGTAAAAAAAAAACTTTAATAGAGTTGAGTGCTTTCATCCGACATACAAACAGGACTTCATCAGAACTAACAAATCACAAATATATATACTAAATACAAGTCAAAATGATTGGTTGTTCAATAAAAACAATTAGAATAATCAATTCTAATTAAAAACTATTCAAATTACAAACCACATTATATTTAAAGACACAGTGTCTAATTTTAAACAATAAATTTCATCCATTTTCATAAACATATTACAAATATCTATAGTTAAGAATATGATGACATAGACAACGTTAAAAATGCCTTACAAATAATCTATATCAGGATACTCTTTTCCTGAGCTGCCACATACATTGATATTTATTGTTTACATTTTTGCTGCTTTCAGTTTTAAGGACTGGGCCTATGGAAATCTGTTCATTTAGGTCTGGTTTGCTACTGGCTCCTAATAACAGTTGCCAGTATAACTATCTACATTTCAACTTATTCTCCCATTGCTCTCCCCTTGGGTCCCAAAAGTAAAGTATTCTTCATCACAAGACCGAATATGTTAAACTAAAGCATTAGTGTCCACATTTTCAGTTATATCATATATATGTTGACAAATATGTTTCTTAAGAGGTCTCTCAGTTTTACCAACATAAAAAGAACTACATATTCCACACATTGCAATATAAACAGCTCCACTACTCAAACAATTGTAATACTTTCGACCCCATAATTTTTTTTTACAAGAGGCCTAAAAACATGATACTTGTATTAGATATATAAGGACATAAGCTGTATGCTCTACATTTATAAGTGCCTGTATTTGGTCTATTTAATAAATCCTCACTTTCTCCTCTCTCATATAGTCCTTTTAAATTAATTGCTTCTTTATATATAATCCGGGGCGGGGTTCAGAAAAAAATATTTAAAGTTATGGGGGGGATATTAAACATATTACAGTATTTAAAAATCACCTCTTTAATAAATTTAGTATCCCTATTATACTCTAAAATTAAGGCCTGAGGGACGATTTGATTTTTGAGTGACTTAAAAGGTTGACTAACACTCTCACCCATTTGCTGAATAGATTTGATATTACCAATAATGGGGATATACCTAGTTCTCCCAACCTGTAAAAACATCTCCACTTATTTCATTTAACTAATCTTTTGCATAGCCTTTCTGTATAAAAAGTCTCTTAATGAACTCACATTCCTCCCAAAAAATCACTATATTCAGAGGTCATACGGGCTGCCCTTACCAACTGACCCTTCACTATGCTTCTTTTTTGATCCTGTGAATGATCACTGGTGTAGTGCAGATAAGAGTTTGAAAAAATGGGTTTCCAAAAAATTATAGAAGTATATTATGCTGTTTCTTTGTTTTTTTTTTCTCATTACATCCAAATATTGTAACTCATTATCATGAATATGACATGTAAAAATTCAAAAATGAGGTAGTGTTACTAAGATAATTTAAAAACTCCAACAGTTCATCTTTATTACCAGTCCATATAAAACAAATATCATCCAAAACTTGGTATACAATAAGCACAACCTAAGAAAAGGGAAATCTAGGATAAATGTACATTCCCAGGTGTATAGTACTAAGTTGGCAAAAATGAGGGTACAAGCTGCCCCCATAGATACTCCAATTGTTTGTTTGAAAAGATACCCCTCAAAAAACACAAAATTGTATTTTAATACCTATTGCATGAAATCACATAACAATCTAATGTCTGCCTGTGTTAGAAACTCGTGTGTAATTAAAGACTCTTCAAACCATTCAGTCCCTTGGTGATGGGGGATAAAGATAAATAAATCCACTACATCGATTGTCACAAACATAGCATCATTTTAAAGGGTAAATCATTGTGATCCAAGAAATACCATGAGTCTTTTATAATATGAGTTCTCTGAAAAAAAATTGTTTTAAACTTCTGTCGATATAAACCATAAGGGAATAAGTTTTGGATCCACTAGTGGAGACAATTAAGCGGGGGGGGGGGGGGTGTTTCAACATCTTTGTGGACTTTAGGTATAACAAATATATCTGGTATTTGTGGATGTTTATTCATAAGAAACTCAAATGTATCCAAATCTATAATCTCTTGTGAAACTAAATCTTCTAACTACAAATCTATTTTATAGTAGGCTATATGGACCTCATTCCTGGAAACATTAATATAGGTATCACCAGCATGTAATGTATTCATCATTCTACCTATATAATCACTCACTGGAAAAAAAAAACAGGCAGGCACCGGTGTTTTCTTTAAAAACTTTAGTGCTTCTGGTTAGCACTTTCGTCAAGCCTCAATACACTTAACTTCATCAGACAATACATAAAAAGTGAAAGCTATATTTAAAAGGCTCATTCATAGTCACATGTTCAACAAAACTCACATGATTACATATCACATGATACAATCCATATTTTTTTATATATAAAAAAATACATAACCGTTGTTTAATAACACATCCAGATAGTTTAAAGCCAGCTAAAACAACCTAAAGCATAAAGACATAAATGTGTATATATAAATATCCCTATTTAGTATAATACATTTAATTTAATCCAATATAAATAAATAAAATATAAGATAATAGTAGAATTACATAAACCACACATTGAAACTAATCAAACACAATAAATATGCCAATTTAACCTTGTGTTAGATTAACATTGTTTCAAGCTCCTTCATTTCAGGACGCATGCCAAAGAGCATACATCATTTAGCTCTGGTCTGCTGCCATGTATGCCCTAGTCCTGAGCTGCCAAATCAACTCCTTTACTTCTAGTTATAAACCCAATGGGCCACCCCTGATATCAAAATCAACCTGGTCGATCACCCTGAATGTAAAGGAATGGCCAGGATTTTTGACCACATGTCTGGCCAATGCATTCTTTGCTTTTGCTTTCCTAATATGGTATACGTGCTCGTATACTCTTTCCCTTAATTTTCGCTCAGTCTTGCCAATATAAAAACTCACACAAGACTGGCATGAAGCAAGATAAACAACCATGGTGGAATTACAATTAAATCTACCCTTACAAGAAAAATTGGTATCTAAAATATTAAATAGATTTCCTGTTTGCATAAACCTGCAATAGGCGCAGGCTTTGCATTTGTACATACCAGGGACACCCGTCAACTTTGGTGGTTGTAGTTCCAACAAATTTTTCAAATTGTTGCCCCTTCTATAAACCACACTTGGTGTAGGTCCCAGTTTTCCAAGTAGTTCATCCACATGGAAAATATTCCAGTTTTTTTGTAAAATCCATTAAATACTCTCAGCATCTGTGTTAAACATAGTAATAAATGCATGCCAATAATCAGAGCATGAAATACTTTCACCCACTGTAATTCCCCAGGGATTAAATCTTGCCCTCTGGTCATCAGTGCCTAAAATGGCTCTAAAATGATAATTTTCCCTCTTATTATGGACTTCCTCTAGCAAATTACTTAATAAATCTAATGTGTATCCCCTACTCATAAACATCTGCCATAAGAATTTGCACTCCTCATTAAAGTCCATTATTGTAGTGCACATCCTTGCAGCCCTAACCAAGTGTCCTTTTACTATGCACCATTTTTGATGTCCTGGATGGGCACTACTGTAATGGAGAAAAGAGTTAGAGTAGGAGTCCTTACAGTGGATTTTAGTGAAATAGCGTTTGTTAACCTTGTCTTTCCTTAATTCAACATCTAGAAAGGCTATCTTTTGGGTATAAAATGTGTGGGTAAATACCAGAAATTCAGTCGTGTTGTTGCAATACGCTATAAAATCTTCAAACATACTTTGTCCCTCTTTAAATATTAAAAAGATATCATCTAAAAATCTGGTGTAATAATAGATTTCACCCTCAAACCTATTAGTAATACTGTGCATGAACTGATCCTCCCAGAAAGCCATTACAAGGTAAGCCAAACTGCCACTGACTGGGGACCCCATTGCCACCCCTGTGTTTTGTAGGCAAAATTGGCCATTAAATAAAAGTTGTTGGACAAAATTATGTCCAACAAGTCTCCTATTAGGCCAATTTTAGAGGCAGGTGCACATCTTTTCACTAGTAATAACCCACATCCCGTGGGATAACTGTGCATAAATCTTAAACATCAATTGTGGCAAAATCAAAGTCTGGTTGAAAAGCCAAGTTGTTAATTGCATCTAAAAAGGACCAAGAATCCTTGTAAATAAAAGGTTCCTTTTGCACATACTTTTTCAACAAACTGTCTACATATTTTGCCAACGGGGATGTCATTGAGTCTCTCCCGTGAACAATTGGATGAAGGGGGGGATTTTCCAGACATTTATGGACCCTCGGTATTCCGAGGATCACAGGAATTTTTGGTGAAAGCATTGTTAAATAGTTAAAGTTAAATCTTTCCTGCTTTCAATAAACAAGTTGTTGATAAACACCTTAATGTGTTTATATGCTTGATTCACTTCGTTAAGGGAAACTTGTGTATATGTAGCCAAGTTTAACATACTTTCCATTCTGTGAATGTAATTCATACGGTCAAAAACACCAAACCACCACCTTTGTCAGCTTTAACAACTCTACTATCAGCCTTTCTCAAAGCATCAAGCAAAACCCACTTATTACTTGACATATTAAACCCATTGGTGGTTGTAATATTTGGGCACTGGCACCCATTCATTTTATTACTCACCATATTCCTTAGGTCAATCTCACACATCTTTTCAAAAATATCTAACACCGGGTGTAAAGGTGGATTGTAGACACTAGGCACTCTACACTCCGCATTCCATAAAGTCTAGGAAATCCTCCCCTTCGTCCAAAGTTAGCAATTTTTTTTCAAAAGCCAGATGATTTAATAGTATGTCCTGGCTTTCTGTCTGAATTAGACAATCGTCCAGGTATGGGTATATTTGAATATTTCTTTGGCTGAAAAATGCAATGACTGGAGCTAGGCACTTGGTGAACACCCTGGGTGCAGTAGATGAGCCAAAGGGCAGAGCAGAGAACTGGTAGTGCATGTAGTCTGCTCGGAAGCATAGGTATCTTCTGCAAGATTCCCTTATTGGGATGTGCAGGTAGGCTTCCTTTAAATCCGGTGTTGCCAACAAGGCATCTTTGCCTAGCATGAGAAGCAGCTGATGAAGAGTTAGCATCTTGAATTTTGGGATTACCAAAAATGTGTTTAGGATAGACAGATCCAGAATAGGACGCCAGGAACTGCCTTTTCTGGGCACCAGAAAAAGTCTTGAGTAGAAACTTTGTCCCCATTCCTCTTCTGGAACAGGTTGAATAGCCCTAATGCTTAAGAGAGACAGAACTTGCTTTTGAGCCTCTGCCCACTGACTTGGGGGTAGGTCTGGCCAGCTGTTTGGGGTTGGTAAGGAGTGGAAGTGGAATCTCTATCCTTGGGAAACTATATTTAAAACCCATTTGTCCTGAGTAATGAGTTCCCAATTTTTTGCAAAGCGGGCAATCTTTGCCCCTAAAGGAACAGCCAGTTGAGCAGGGCTAGGAAGATTTAAAGTTAAGTCATTGAGACAGTTTACCATAGGGGGGAGTCTACTACTCCCTGCTTTGGAAGTGGGAGCCCCCCACTGTTTAGATCTGTGAGTACCTTGGGACTGAAGCCTGGGTGCTCTGCTGGTTCTGGGTTTGGACTGAAAAGGCCTGGGAGAGGCAGGAAAGGACCATTTCTTAGAGGGCCAGTGCCTACTAAATCTGGGAGGTTGTACTTGCAGGAAATCTTTAACAGTTTGCATAGATTTAGCTTTTTACTCCATCTTTTTAAGTACTACTTCTGCTTTGTTGCCAAACATGCAGTCTTGGTTTAAGGGAGCATCCAGCAATTTATCTTTAACATGATCTGGCAGAGATTGCTTCTTAAGCTAAGCATGGCTTCTAAGTACAGACCCACTGTCAGCAGCCCTGCAAGATGCCTCTAATGAATCAAAACCACATTGCAAAGTATGTTTTCCAACTTGTTCAGCAGAATGCATCAAATCCTGTAATTCTTTATTTTCAGCACAGTCAGGAATCAACATAATTTTCTGTTTAAGCAATCCAATAATATTCTGCTGATACTTTAACATATGAAATTGGTAGTTTAAAGCCCTAATGGCTAAAGTATCAGAAGTGTATACCTTCTTTCCCCATCTATCCAGTGCCCTGGAATCTCTATCAGAGGGGGTAGGATTTTTGGCAGTAGTAGCTTTAATGTCCTTGGGTCCCTGTGAAATGGTCTCAGGATCCGCAGTAAGATTTTTAAAGAGGAACATGTGAGAGTCAGGTACCCTGTAATACCTATCAGGTTTTCTGGGAGCAGGAGTTAAAGAGTCAGGGGCCAGGCAAGATCCCGAGAAGGCATAATCTACAATGTCCAGTACAGAAGGGATAGCTAAAGGCCTGTGTTGAGGCAGGAGTAAAAATTCCCTAAGCCTGTTTTTGGAGTCAGAGTAATCCTGGCTTTCCCAGCGGAAATGCTCCCTAAGAGTATGCAAGGTTTCACCAAAGGAAAAATCCTCTGCAGAGGAAGCAGAGGGAATGGAGTCCTCTGCATCAGAATCCTCATAGGTAGAGAAGGGCAAATCCTGGTCATCAGAGAAAACAGAAATTTCAGAATCCTGATCAGAAGAAACAGAAGGAAAATCAGTCCTAGGAATCTTAGAGGGGGAAGGGTGGCTTCCCCTGATTAGAGTAATAAGGTCCTCAGCCATTCTTATAATTTGTTTTTTAGGCATAGGGGCCTGACCATGCAGCCTGGGCATTGTTTTTTTAGGCACAGATCGAGTTTTAGGCCTAGAATAAGAAGATGGCATCAGTTTAATATGCAAGTCAGTAGGCTTGAATACACACTCAGAAGCCGGTGCCTGCACATCGGCTCCGGACCCATCCAAGGTTGAGACATCCGAAGGTTCCACAGTAGAAGAAGCATCTCGTGGCATATCGGACTCCGAATGGGTCTCAGTAGAGGCCTGCGAATCTGAAGTAGCGGGTAACAGGGGCTGTGAAAGCGCCTCACTGAGTACCAGCAAACTGGTGACTAGCTTAGGAGAAGCATCGTCAGCAGCTTTGGACCTAAGCGGTCTGTCTCTGTCTTTATCTTTGCATTTTTTGGGAATATCGGTAGTCGGGTGGCTTACTGAAGCCATTTCTGGATAATTGAACTGAGTACCAAAATATTTAGAAGTGTAAATGAACCGACGATGAAAAGTTCGTTGATTAAATAGGGCACAAAACCGACAGTGACGTACGTTGTGGTCTGGGCCTAAGCAAGAAATGCAGTATGAATGGAAATCTTTATGAGGCATTTACTTTCCACAAGAAATACAATTATTAACTTTTACTGACATCGGTTTAGAGCAAGAAAAAGTTTCCCCAGTGGGGAACTTAGCTTATTTGAAGACTTCAGTTCTGAAACTCGGAAACGAAAATTTCAGGAGTCGGCCGACTGGCACTTGCGAACTGTTTCTGCTTTGGGCTCCGCACGGCAAGAAAGACTGATAAAATGGCATTGGCTGCATTCTTTATACCCCAGACTACCTGACGTCATGGAAGATGAGATAGCAACTGACGCAGGACCCAAAACTTTGATAATCAGGCCGACTGAGGGATACTGCAAGCAGATAACACAAATGTGATGTCTGCAACAGTGAAACACGAAGAACATCTCCCAGGTCAGCTCTGCTGACAATGGTGTTAATGGAACCTGTAAGAAGGCAAATTGGTCTATTAGCATGCCCTCCCCAGGCCAATGTTGTCTGAAACTGACAGTAGGAGAGGTGCTATTGGAGGCACTGCTGCTGAGTAGATTGTAAATGCCAGAGCTGGGAATATTCCCCATGTGTATGCTGTAGAATACTTTACTGGTGCATGACTACTGATTTTGAGTTGGCAGTAGTACTAGTTCAGGAGGGCACAGGAAATCTGTGTCAGGTCTAAGGCCAGTGCCTGGAGTACTGTTTCATTACTAGAAGCTTCATCATAATGGAGAACGAGACACACCCTGGAATGAAGAGGTAAATCTTGTAGGGTAGAAAATAATACAACAAATGGAGCTCGAAAAAATTCTCCCAGTGCCCCTAAGCCAAGAGTGTGGGAAACACAACTACCTGCACCCAAGTCTTTAGATCACAGATATAGTTTGACCCACTTTCTTACAACTGTAATTCTGGGGAAGGGAGTCTTGAGGAGAGACTGGCTTCTGCATTAGAGTAATGATCCTAACAAAAAAATCATTTTTGGCTTCATGTGAGTTGTTAGGGCAGAAGGTTGGGCCTGAGTTTCCATTTGTTTGGAAATGACACCAAGCCTGCTTATTGAAGACTGCTCTAAGTCATTTAACTGGCTAGTAGTGAGGTTGGAAAAGCCTGATATTGAGGGCCCAGCACTGGAGTTAATGACTATCCTGGCTTGGGCCTTTTCCCAGTAAAAGTTTATTTTATAAGGAAATTCCTGAGTTTTTCACAGAATCATTTATGCACTGCCTTGTTAAACCCAAACAGATGGTGCACTCAGTAGTGTTGTGTTCACCACCTAAACAATAAACATAACCAGTGTACCTAACAGTGGGCACGGGGCCCTGCTGAAGGCACAGCCTTCAAGCAAAGGTACTGGTACACTGATAAAGGAACATCAGGCCTTGGACCTGCATGCCAAGAGAAAAAGAAAAGTAGGAGGAACCATGACTAGAAAAGGTCTAAAAAAAGGATGATAAAAGTCAGTGAAAGCCCGATATTACCCATGAAATTGTAGGCTGGGGTATTTATCTCCCAAAATTCTCAGAATCAACCAAACTTTGATTGCTACAGAAAAAGGATAAGAAATTCAGCCTGAAGATTCCTTTGTGTCTGAAACACACAATGAAGAAAATGGAGACCTGCAAGATGAGAAGCATAATCGGATTAGGGAAGGAGGAGCCAGCTTGAATGCTGTGAATGCCAAGCTCTCCTATTGCCTGAGAAACACAGTCCTCACATTACCACAGATAAATCACTTCTTATCAGATCTAGAGTTACTTTGTTCCCTTCATACATGTACCCACCACTGTCATATGCACTGCTACAGATGTCTTCAAACTCCACTGATGCTCAGTATAATTTTTCTCTGCAATCCAGCACTAATGCTATTAATACCACTCATTAGGATATTGATACTTCACTGTCCTGGTTTCATCTCTTTATGACTTTCCTCCTGATGAAGGTTGGTATGATACTGCTTATGTCTGCACTCTGGCAATCCTGCTCTGTATCACTTGCAGTTCTCGGAGTATTGTTGTTATTCTTGTCATTACAGTTACTGTATACAGTTTACAACTTAATAACAGTGTCAACATATGTGCTTCCTGCATTGTCTTTAACTACACCTCAGTAGCTTATGAAACAGACTTCTTAATGACCCTCAAAAACACCCTCCTACATAGAATACAGACATAAACATTTAGAATATCTGCAAAAAGGTCACTTGCTCCTGCCTCAAATAATCTGCTATTACTCAATTCCTGTTATTCTTTTGCTTAATCTGCTACTTTTCCTCCACTCCTACAACACATGACTATAGACGTCAGTGTTGTAAATACTGTAAACAGTCCCATTATCTTTTTTTCTGCTTTTTTTCTCAGCAAAGCTTTTTTCTGTTATTTTTATCCTTTACTATGTCACTCTGCTCAAACAGGATTGCTGTATGTTTCTCAATTCTACATATGCTTCTATACCATCTGGAAATACAGTACATTAAAATGGTCTTTCCCCAAACTGCAGTGCTTTGAAGTGAGGCTTAACAATATTCTGCCAAGGGATGTTTTGTTGACAACATAATGAAACAACATTATCTATCCAAGACTACAACAAAAAGAGAGGAGAGCTATTTGTTTTCTCCAAGAGTCAGCAAACTCAGAGTTGGTTATTTAAAGTTACAGGGACTGTAAAACTGTTTCACTTACATAAGGAGTATGGGGGTTCAGAACTCCCCCCCCCCCCAAAAAAAAAAAAAAAAACAGTTTTATGGGTTTATAGAGCATCACAATGTTTTTGCAATATTTACAAAAGCAAAAGTTCATTACAATTCACTTGTGAACAAGTTCTCATGTTTCACCTATTTTAGAATAAAAAAAACTCTCCTTCAAGTGGATTAATAACTAGTGATGAAAGTTTGGCTGCTCTAATTTGTAACTTGTGAGTGCAACATTTCTAGATCTTGACTGAAAAGTAGGACTGTCTACACTTTGACATAAATAATGACCGTTGTCTGACATTAGAGAGTATCTAGTGGCTAAAAGCTCATTACAAATGTCTTGACTGATAGTTACTGAGTTCTCAAAGGTACATAAAAATAATTAATTTATACAAATATGTCCAAAACATAATAACATGCTCCAGTAGTAAGGATTCTGGCAAAAGAATCAGGCCAAGAGATAGTCCTGAGACAATCTACAGAAAAATGATGTAGCTTTCAATCCAAATTACTAAAGTACCAAGGCCACAAATTCCAACTGCAAAGTCCAAGTGCCACCAGTGAAAGCCAGTAAGTATTTTGGACATATACCTATGGCCCTTCTGCACTCCCCTATTACATGGAATATATTTCTCATATGGTATATGAAACATGACAACATGCTTCTTACATCAGCACTCAGAAAGGCTTGTGCCTTTGGTACTCCATTCTAGGTCATGTAGTCCTATAATACCACAATCCCAAGAAAGAACACCCTTAATAATCTTAACTAATTATTTAGGGTGCTGCACAATCATTTGCACATATTTCTATAATTCTTCTTGAAGTTGCACAAAATGCCATGCTTTGCTAAATGAAAAAGCCATTTAGAGAGGGTCAAAATGTAAGAGAATAAGGCATTCCTTTTTCCAAGTTAATTCATGTAGATCTAGTATAACAATCATCTATTTAGGTAATTTTAATGTGCATACTGTATTATGCATTGTATTAATTACTGTTGAATATGCTGAGAGCATGAGTTAAAAATGTTATCTAATGGGAACTTATTGCACTGTATTCTTTTCTGCAGGACGGTCATTAAACATTCAGATGCACCATTAAATCACATGTATATTATCACCTGTTTTCAGTACCATTACAGCTGCAGGAAATATTGTCAGGTTCCAGTGTTTGACCACTTTGCTAAGAAAATTACAGTTGTGTACACTTACCATAAATGTAGATGTTGAAGTGTATTCACTGTTGCAGTCATCACATTTGGGTTATCCCTGCCAGGGTAGCCCTCGGCCACCCTGAATACCGTAGACTTAGTATTTCTGCATCTGTTGCTGTTGCTTGAGGAATGACGTCAGGTCATCAGTAGTATAAAGTAAGGCAGCCGAAGCCATTACATCAGTTTTTCTTACCCTAATCTGTCAGGAGCCCCCAAGTAGAAGGCCAGGCTCTGGTGGAAGAACCCCACCAGTGGGAAAATAAATACCAATATGTCCCTTGTAAGGAAAGGAGAACAAAAAGGAAGAATGGTAATAAAAGGAGAAAGAAAAAAAAGTGGGATGGAGGGAGGGAAACCAGGACTGCAACAGTGAACACACTCAGACATCTACATTTATGGTAAGTGCACAGAACTGTACTATGTTCTTCGTGTTTCACTGTTGCAGTCATCACACTTGGGTCGATTCCCAAAGCTGAAGTAAAGGGTGGAGGCAATCAAGGAAACTAGGGGTGGCTAGGATGCCCTGCAAGACTGCAGAGGCAAACCCTGCCCTGGATTTGGAGAAGAGCGGCAAGTGGTAATGTTTGGTAAACATGCGAACAGATGTCCAGGTGGCAGCCTCCAGGATGTCCCTGGTGAGGACTCCTCTGAGGAAAGCTGCAGAGGTGGAGGCTGTTCTGGTGAAGTGAGTCCTGACCCCCTTGGGGGGAGGCTTTCCATGCTGTCTGTAGCAGAAATGGATGCAGTGTGCTATCCGTTTGGTAATGATTTGCTTGGAGATGGCTTTGCCTTCTGACCCTATAGCAAAGCTAACCACCAATTGATCAGACTTTCTGAAGGATTTAGTCCTGTCTAGATAGAATCTGAGCTGTCTGTGCACATCTAGAGAGTGAAGAATCCTTTCCCCCTTATTCTGGGGATTAGAAAAAAAGGTGGGCAAATGAATGGATTGGTTGAGAGCCACACTGGAGATCACCTTGGGCATGAAGGATGGGTTAGTTCTGAGGGATATCCTGTCTGCATAGAAGATGATGAAGGGTTCCACAGCCATGAGTGCTTGCAGCTAAGAGACTCTTCTGGCTGAAGTGATGGCCAGAAGGAATGTTGTCTTCCAGGAGAGAAACTTTAGCTCTACAGAGGAAGCTGATTCAAAAGGGTCAGGGTGAGCTTTGCCAATACAATGTTAAGGTCCAAAGCT
This sequence comes from Protopterus annectens, assembly GCF_019279795.1. Taxonomy (NCBI): domain Eukaryota; kingdom Metazoa; phylum Chordata; order Ceratodontiformes; family Protopteridae; genus Protopterus; species Protopterus annectens. The sequence continues at coordinate 1,380,222,764 of NC_056725.1, read as the reverse complement.
GGTGTTGGTGCCCTTCTGGGTGGCCTCAAGTTGCTAGCCCCTCTTAGGAACTGTTTGACCAAAGGGTGTGAGAAAAAGGGATGCTCAGTGTGAAAATGAGCAGAAATAGCAGAGACATGAATTTTTATAGAGGAGAAAAAGAGGCCACTGTGTAATAGGTCAGCTAAGTATTCCAGGATGAGAGGGAGTGAGGGCTGTGCCATATTAGCTTCCTTAGCCTGGATCCAGGTGCAGAACATTTTCCATTTATCAGCATAAGACTTTCTGGTGCTAGGGCATCTGGCCTCATGGATAACATCCAGAACTTGTTTACTGAGGTTGGCAGAATGGTTCGGGGTTAGGGAATAAGCCAAGCTTTCAAACTGAGTGTCTGCAATTGGGAATCCATGAATTCCCCTTCCCTCTGGGTCAGGAGGTTTGGAATCTGAGGAATATGCCATGGAGGCAGCAGGGACAGGCTGTGCAGCAAGAGGTACCAGTGTTGCCAGGGTCAGTCTGGAGCTATAAGAATGGTCCTTGGTTTTTCCTCCGTTATTTTGAGCAGTACCCTGGGGATGAGAGGTAGGGGTGGAAAGGCATAGACCGATAGACTGACCCGGGGAAGGACAGGACATCCACATTCCAAGCCATGCAGTGATGCTCACTGGTGCAGAATTTGCTGAGCTGATGGGTGGTGTGAGAGGCAAAGATGTTGACCTTTGGAGTTCCCCATTTCTGAGTTATTAGGGTGAAGGTACCTCTGTTGAGTTGCCACTAGTGTGGGTCCAGAAGATTTCTGCTTAATTGGTCTGCCAGAGAGTTGAGAGAGCCTGGTAGGAATTGTGCTAATAGGTGTATTTGCATGGCAGAGGCTGTCTGCCAAAGGGTCATGGACAGCCAGGAGTGAGTCCTTTCCTGCTTGTTGATGTACCACATCACAGTGGTGTTGTTTTGATCTGTTTTGATCAGGAGAGCCCCTGGAGAGAGAAGGGGCTTGAAAGCTATTAAGGAATGCTGCACAGCCATCACCTCTTTTTGACTGATGTGCAGAGGGATTTACTGTGGGCTCCATTACCCCTGTATGCACCTGTCATCCAGGTGTGCACCTCAAGCATAGTCTCATGCATCTGTGGTGAGGGTCTGGGTGGCATAGGGTGGAGAGAAAGGCAGTCCCTTGTTGAGGGAGCATGCTGTTGCCCACCAAAGAAAATCTTTTCTGAGGCAAGGAATTATAGGTAGAAGGGTTTCCAGGTCTTGAGAGTGTTGACATCAAAGGCTCTTTAGGTACATTGAAGTTTCCTCATATGCAGTCTGGCATATGGAATGAGTAGTATGCAAGATGCCATTAACCCCAGAGCTTGCAGGATCTTCCTTGCAGTTAGCTGGGGCCTGGTGGCTAGTTGAGAGAAGTAGGTTGTCAGGAAAATTGGTTTCTCTGGTGTAAGGTATGCTATCTGGGATGCTGTGTCCAGACGTGCTCCAAGGAAGATTTTCCTTTGGGTAGGCACCTGCTTGGATTTCTTTTTGTTGATTGTGTACCACAGAGAGGTTAAAAGGGTCTTTACAAAGGCCAGGTGCTTGAGCAGCTTTTTCTGGCTGTCTGCCTGAATAAGGCAGCCATCTAAGTATGGGTAAATCTGAACATTTCTTCGTCTACAAAAGGCAATAGCCGGAGCCAGACATTTTGTGAAAACTCTGGGGGCAGTAGATAAGCCAAAGGGAAGCACAGAGAACTGAAAGTGTTGAGATCCTGCCCTGAAGTGGAGATATTTCCTGCATGATTCCCTGATAGGAATGTAGAGGTAGGCCTCTTTTAGATCTAGGATGGCTAGCCAAGCATCCTTGGAGAGACTGGGTAGCAGCTGCTGGAGGGTGAGCATTCTGAATTTTGGGATCACCAGGAAGGTGTTTAGAATGGATAGACTGAGGATGGGGTGCCAGATGCCTTCTTTTCTGGGTACCAGAAATAGTCTGGAGTAGAAACCTTGGCCTATCTGTTCTGCAGGAATGTGCTCTACTGCCCTCATGGAGAGAAGGGAAAGGCTTTGCTTTTGAGCCTGATTTGGAGGTAGATCTGGGAACCCTTTTGGGGTTGGAAGGGTGTGGAAGGAAAATTTGTATCCCTGAAACACAATGTTCAGAACCCAGTGTTCCTTGGTAATGGTGGCCCAGGTGCTTGAGTGAAAGGAGAGTTTTCCTCCTAGGGGTAAGTGAAGATGGGCAGAGGGAGGGGTGGAGGGGGTGAGTTATTGTGAATTCTTACCATAAGGGGGTCGCTTAGAACTCCTTGGTTTTGAAGTGGAGGTAGCCCACTGCTTAGATCTCAGCATTCCCTGTGGCTGCTGTCTGGTTGGTCTGTTTCCACTGGGCCTAGGCTGGGCTAGTTTACTGTGAGCAGGAAAGGACCAGTGTTTGGAGGGACAATGCCTGCTGAAACTAGGGGGCTGGACCTGCAAGAAATCCTTAACTGTTTGCATAAATTTTTGCTTTTTCTTCCATCTTTTTTAAGACTTCTTCTGCCTTAGTATCAAATAAGTTATCTTTGTGCAAGGGGGTATCCAACAATTTAGATTTGACATGGTCTGGCAGGGGCTGTTCCTTAAGCCATGTATACCTTCTAATGACAGATCCAGTAACTGCTGCCCTGCAAGAAGCTTCTAGGGCATCAAAACTACTGTGCAATTTGTGTTTAGTTACTTGACTTGCAGACTGCATTAACTTTTGTAAATCTTTAGATTCTGCCCAAGCAGGAGAGGAAGACATTTTTTGTTTAAGGAGTTCCAAGGTATGGAATTGACAATTTAGTGCTCTGATAGCAAGAGTTGCTGAGGTGTATACTTTTTTTACCCCATCTGTCCAATGCTCGTAAATCCCTATCTGAGGGGGTGGGATTCTTAGCAGAGGTTGCTTTAATCCATTTTGGCCTTTGAGAAATGACCTCAGGGTCAACTGTAGGATTTTTAAAAAGATATTTGTGTGAGTCAGGGACTCTATAACCTGTCTGGTTTTTTGGGAGCTGGAGGAAGGGCATCAGAAGTCAAGCTGGATTTGAGGAAAACATCCTCCACAACATCCAGGACTGGGGGGATGGCCAAGGGTCTGTGTTGTGGAAGATCTAGGAATTCCCTGAGTCTCTTTTTAGACTGAGGGTAGTCCTGACTCTCCCATTGGAAATGCTCCCTTAAAGTATGCAGGGTTTCCCCAAAGGAAAAATCCTCTGGGGGAGAGGCTGTAAGAATTGAATCCTCTGCATCAGAATCCTCATAAGTGGAGAGGGGTTGCATATCTTCATATTCAGATGCATCAGCTTCATCTGACTCTTGTTCAGACAAAACTACAGGAGACATCTCTTTTCCTTTTGTAGGGGGTAGCTTGGCTTCCCTTAATCAGCATGATAAGGTCTTTCACCATTTTTAAGCATTTGAGACTGAGGCAAGGTAGCAGGTGCCTGAGAGTGGGTTGTCAGTTTCTTGGGTGTGGTTCATACACTGGGCCTAAGAAATTTGGTCATTTTTGAAAGAATGGTAGCCGCGAAAGAAGACATTGGTTTGTGTTGAGATTCGGTAGTGTGAAGGACTTCCTCAGAAGCTGGTGCCTGTTCAGCGGCGCCGGATCCATCCAATGTAGAAACGAACGCAGGATCCTTAGTCGAAGAAGAGTGTTGCAGTATACCGGACTCCAAAAGGGCCTCTATAGTGGCCTGTGAATCAATAGAAGCGGGCATCAGGGCCTCACTGAGTACCGGAGAACTGACAACTAGCTTAATGGAAGCATCGTCGGTAGGTTTGGACCTGTGCGGTCTGTCTCTGTCTTTATCTTTACATTTTTTTTCAGCAGATCTGCTGTTGGATGGCTTACCAAAGCCATATTGGAATTCAAAGACCGTAACCGAAAAAGTACAGTTTTGTACCTACCATAAATGTAGATGTTCGAGTGTTTACCCTGCTACAGTCATCACACTTGGGTTATCCTGTCATCAGGCGGTCCCGCAGTCGGCCGGATTTCCAAAGTCTTTGTCCAACGTCGGTTGCTGTCGCTTCATCCCTGATGTGCCAGGGGTACATATATAGCAATCGACACCATTTTCTTCAGTTGTTCTTGCCCCAGATGTCAGGTGCCCCAAAAAGGTGATCCAAATTAGTACCAAATGGTGTGAACACTGTACAAACAAAAAATCCCTTCAGCTATATGCAAATACATCAGTAAGGTATAGCAGAGATTTAGCCAATAGATCAGAGGGGTTGGAGGGAGGGTAACCTGGACTGCAGCAGGGTGAACACTCGAACATCTACATTTATGGTAGGTACAAAACTGTACTATGTTCATCGTGTTACCCTGCTGCAGTCATCACACTTGGGTTGAGTCCCAAAGCTAAGGTAGGGTGGAGGAATCATAGAGGGTTAGTGGAGGCAATGAGGCCCTGCAGAACTGCAGTGGCAAAGCCCGCCCTGGACTTAGAATAAAGAGGTAAGTGATAGTGTTTGGTGAAGGTGTGTACAGAACTCCAAGTTGCTGCTTCTAAAATTTCCTTGGTAGGAACCCCCCTGAGAAAGGCTGTAGAGGTAGCTGTAGCCCTGGTAGAGTGGGATATAATGGTTGGGGGAACTGGTTTCCCACGATGAGTATAACATAATCGTATGCAATGGCCTATCCATTTAGAAATGGTTTGCTTGGATATGGCCCTCCCTTGAGAAGCTGTAGCATAGGATACAAAGAGCTGGTCAGTTTTTTTGATAGCCTTAGTTTTATCCAAGTAGTAACGAAGCTGCCTGTGAATGTCCAAGGAATGCAGGAGTCTCTCACCTTTGTTCTGTGGATTGGGGAAGAAAGTGGGTAGATGAATGGTTTGATTTAAAGCTACACTGGAAACCACCTTAGGCATGAAGGAAGGATTAGTCCGTAGAGAACCTCTGTCTAGATGAAAAATGAGGAAAGGTTCCACTGCCATAAGTGCCTGTAATTCTGAGACTCTCCTAGCAGAAGTTATTGCCAGGAGCAGGGCAGTCTTCCAAGATAGGAACTGAAGGTCTGCAGAGAAAGCTGGTTCAAAGGGAGGCAGCGTTAGTTTTTTCAGCACAACGTTAAGGTCCCATGTTGGAGTAGGAGCTCTTCTAGGTGGTCTAATGTTTTTTGCCCCTCTGAGGAACTGTCTTAGAAGAGGATTTGAAAATAAAGGTGGATTCATGTCGTAGTGAGCTGAAATAGCTGAAGCATGGATTTTGATTGAGGAGAAGGAAAGTCCTTTGTGCAACATCTCAGCTAAATACTGCAGAATGTGAGGCATATGAGGCTGAGTTGTGTCTTGGCCTTTAGCTTGGTTCCAAGCAGAAAACCTTTTCCATTTATCCGAGTAAGCCTTCCTGGTGTTAGGCCTCCTGGCTTCTAGAATAACATCCAGTACTGCTTGTGAAAGAGGGGCTGGTTGGCTGCTTAATTGATTTGCCATGCAGCCAGGTTTAAGGTTTTGATCTGGCTGTGTAGAATCTGTTTGTTTTGCTGCATGAGCAAATGAGGTATTTGAGGCAATATCCATGGTGGGCTGTGAGCCATATTCTTCAATAGCGGGTACCAGTGCTGGTGTGGCCAGTCTGGGGCTATGAGAATCAGTCGAGGTTTCTCCTTTTTGACCTTCAAAAGAACCTTTGTGAGAAGAGGTAAAAGAGGAAAGGCATATGCTGTCAGGTTTTTCCAACTGAAGGAGAGAGCGTCCACTTTCCAAGCTTGATGGTGGAATGTCCTTGTACAAAATTTTGTCAGTTGGTAGTTTTGAGGACTGGCAAACAGGTCTATATTTGGAAGGCCCCATTTTTGGGTTATCATTGTGAATATTTGTGGGTCTAGTTTCCACTCGTGGGGATCTTTGATGTTTCTGCTTAGGTCGTCTGCCAATGTGTTTTTCTGTCCTGGCAGGAATTGAGCTTGTAACTGGACTTGGTAGGTCAGAGCTGTGTTTCATAAGATTATTGCTTGCCTGAAAAGAGGGTAGGAATGTGTGCCCCCTTGTTTGTTTATGTACCACATAACTGTGGTGTTGTCCGTCCTTATTGCAAGTTGTCCTGGCTGTAGTAGATCCTTGAAGGCTGTCAGAGCTTTCTGTACAGCTAGCATCTCTTTTTGATTTATGTGCAGTTTTTTTTGTTCTGCAGTCCATAGGCCTTGAATGCATTGCCCTGCCATGTGTGCCCCCCCAGGCATGGTCTGAAGCATCCGTTGTGATAGTTTGTCTGGTTAGGGGCAAGGTGAAAGGCTGACTCTTGTTGAGGTGACATGCCTGTGCCCACCATAGAAATTCCTGTTGAAGGCAGGGAATGAGAGATATCACTGTGTCCAAGCTGTTGCTGTGTTGAGACCATACGCTTTTCAGGTACCACTGTAATTTCCTCATATACATTTTTGCAAATGGTATTATCAGAATGCAAGATGTCATGAAGCCCAAAGCCTGCAGAATTTTTCTTGCAGTTAATTGGGTCTTTGTTGCCATTGTCTTGAAATATTGAGTCAGTTGTAGTTGCTTGTCTGGTGTAAGATAAGCCTTCTGGGCCGTTGTGCCCAAGCTGGCACCCAGGAATGTCATTTTTTGTGAGGGTACTAGTTTTGACTTCTTTTCGTTTACTGTGTACCCCAGACAATTTAGTAGATGCTTCACAAAAGCCAGATGATGTAAGAGAATGTCTTTTCTTTCTGCTTGGATGAGGCAGTCGTCCAGGTATGGATATATTTGAACTCCTCGTTATCTGCAGTATGCAATTACTGGTGCCAGGCATTTTGTGAAAACTCTGGGTGCAGTAGATAAGCCAAAGGGCAGTGCAGAGAATTGATAATGGGTTGAACCTGCAATGAAACGGAGGTATCTTCTGCAACTTTGTCTGATAAGGACATGCAGGTATGCCTCCTTGAGGTCCAACGTTACCAGCCATGCTTCCTTGCCCAACATGGGAAGTAGCTGCTGTAGTGTTAGCATCTTGAATTTGGGAACTTGTAAGTAAGTGTTTAGGATTGAAAGGTCCAGAATTGGTCTCCAAGCATTGTCCTTTCTGGGTACTAGAAAGAGCCTTGAGTAAAATCCTTGGCCTTGCTCTTGAGTTGGTACCCGTTGAATGGCTCTCATGGCCATGAGAGCTGTAATTTGTTTTTGAGCCACTGCCCTTTGATTTTGTGGCAGGTTTGGCATTCCTCTTTTTATTGGCAAGGTGTGAAAGTGGAATCTGTATCCTCATAAAATTATGTCTAGGACCCATTTGTCCTTTGTGACCATGTGCCAGTTGTCTGCAAATAGTGCTAGTTTTCCCCCCAAGGGGGCTGACAAAAGAGCTTTGTTTGGCCAGCTGAGGTGCAAGTCATTGAGTTTGCCTTCTGGTGGGTTGAGACCTGTCTTCTCCTCCCTTCTGGGTTGGAGTGCCCCATTGGCGAGGTTTATACTGGGCTTGTGGTTGTCCTCTGCCCCTTGGGCACCTGTATTTACCCCTCTGAGGTCTGTCAGTGGCTGGAAAGGACCAAATTTTTTGTTGGCCAGTTTCTACTGAAGCAAGGGGGTTGTACTTGTAGGAAATCTTTGACTGTCTGCATTGATTTCGCCTTATCTTCCATTTTCTTTAAAACTTCTTCTGCTTTAACTCCAAAAAGAACATCCTGCTGTAAGGGAGCATCTAGTAGTTTTGCTTTAACATGATCAGGCAGACTTTGTTCCTTTAACCAGGCATGCCTACATATAACTGATCCAGTGACAGCTGCTCTGCAGGAGGCCTCTAAAGAATCAAACCCACATTGTAAGGTATGTTTGCCCACCTTCTCGGTGGTGTGCAACAAATCCTGTACTTCTTTCAAATCAGATTGTTGAGGGAGGGAGGTCATCTTTTGTTTTAACTGAGAGATCAGAAATTGCTGATACTTAAGCATATGAAATTGACAATTTAGTGCTCTCATAGCTAAAGTGGCTGAGGTGTAGACTTTTTTCCCCCACCTGTCTAGTGCTCTTGAATCCCTTTCAGAAGGTACTGGATTTTTAGCCATGGAAGCCGTAGCCCCCTTGGGACTCTGGGAGATAGTCTCTGGGTCAGCTACTGGGCTTTTGTAAAGGAATTTGTGGGAACCAGGTACTCTATAGTATCTGTCAGGCTTGGCCGGGGCAGGAGGTAGAGAGTCTGGGTTAAAACTGGATTCTAAGTAGACATCATCCACAATGTCCAAAACAGGAGGAATGGCTAGAGGTCTGTGTTGGGGGAGTAAAGGAAACTCTCTGAGCCTTTTCTTGGAATCAGAGTAATCCTGACCTTCCCAGTGAAAATGTTCCCTCATAGTGTGTAAAGGTTTCCCAAAAGAGTAATCTTCAGGAGGGGAAGCTGAGGGAATAGAGTCCTCAGCATCAGAATCTTCATAAGGAGAGAAGGAATAGTCTTGGTCCTCAGAGGAATCCGAAGAAATAGACAGTTGCTCAGAGGAAGCAGAATCTTCCTCTTGTCTAGGCCTATTGTCAGGAGGAGGCTGAGAACCCCTGATAAGAGAAATCAAATCTTCAGCCATTTTGAGCATCTGTTTTTTAGGCATAGGGCCTTGAACAGGAGACTGAAGTGTAGTCTTTTTTGATTTAGAAGGAGTCTTCAACTTAGAAAACGCTTGACTGTAAGAGTCGTCGGTCTGAAAACGCCTTCAGAAACCGATGGCGTTTCAGAAGCACCGACGTCCTTGGAAAGTAAATCGTCGGAAGGGCCTGAAATAAAAGGCTGCATAGGCCTAGTACAATCCGTCAAATTATCCGTAGCGTCTCGGGTTCCAGGACTGCGGTAGTCAGGGGCTGCTTCGGAGCCTCACTGATAACCGGAGAACCGGAGACTGGATCAACCGAGGCCTCGGAATCGGGCTTAGGCCTGGGCTGTCGGTCCTTGTCCCTGTGCTTTTTGTGCACGCCGGTAGTTGGTAGCTCAGACGGCATGTTATAGTTAAATTTTCTGCCAAAAAAGTGTTGTGCAAAATCAAATCGTCTTTTAATAGTACGCTTATTAAATCTAGCACAAAAACGACAAGAAGTGACATCGTGATCAGGGCCTAGGCAAGGTATGCAATAAGAATGAAAATCCTTATGAGGTATTTGCTTCCCACAAGAAATATAATTGTTAACTTTTTCTGACATCGGTCTGAGGCAAGAAAAGTTTCCCTAAAGGGGTACTTAGCTTTATTGAAGACTTCGGTCTGAAATTTGAATTCGACAATCTCAGGAGTCGGCTGACCGGCACTTGCGAACTGCTTCTGCTTCAGGCACCACGCGGCAAGAATGACTGGGGAAAATGGCGTCGGTTGCTATATATGTACCCCTGGTGCACTGACGTCAGGGATGAAGCGACAGCAACCAACGTCGGACCAAGACTTTGGAAATCCGGCCGATTGCGGGACCACCTGATGACAGGATAACCCAAGTGTGATGACTGTAGCAGGGTAACATGATGAACATTATCTGGCTACAATAAGGGCCCAACGACGGATAGTTCTGGTGTTGAACAAAGCACAGAAGGGACAATGGGGGACATTGTGGTCTGGGCCTAAACAAGTGACGCAGTAAGAGTGGAAGTTTCGGTGTGGTATTTGCTTTCCACAGGCGAGACAATTATTAATTTTTTCTGACATCGGTTAGTGCAAGAAAAAAGGATCCCCAATGGAGTACTTAGCTTTAGAAGACTTCAATTCGGTAGACGAAAACTCAGGTAGCGGCCGACCGGCACTCATGCTAACTGCTTCTGCTTTATGCTCCAGGGCAAGAAAGACTGATGTAATGCCATCGGCTGCCTTACTTTATACTACTGATGACCTGATGTCAGTCCTCAAGTGACAGCAACCGATGCAGAAATATTAAGTCTCCGGTATTTGGGCCGTCTGAGGGCTACCGTGGCAGGGATAACCCAAACGTGATGACTGCAACAGTGAAACACGAAGAACATCACCTATTCCAAAAGCACAACAGCTGATGGTTTCAAGTGAGTATTGCACTCCTTCTGTGAAAAAGATGCCATGTCATGGTATAGATGAAAAATGCTGAATGTGTCATTTCAATTCTGATATCCAATTAGATTAGGAAGAAGAGAATGGATACACATATCCATGTGTGTCCAGTTATAACCCTGATTATGCTCTTAACAACATCCGACTCTTGACAAATTGCTTGAAAACCATATATGGACTGTCTGCAATGGTCCATCCCCGGAGTACCTCCCCTGTTAGTCAAGACACGTAAAACAATCACATGGGTTAGTCCCATGACCTTTTCCACTGAAGTGGCTGCCTAGGGACATGTCTTAGCATCAGTGTTCTTAATTTTACACATGCTTCCTCTTACTGATATAAAGAAATATAATAAAAAAAAGTAATCACACTTCTGGAGATGACAATTAGCTCTGTTTGTTGTTAATCCCAAAGTCTGAAAGATACTCTGTTAGCATTAGCAATCTGCTTGTCTGATAGTCTAAGCTGGACTCCCTCTACCCAATTAGAATTGAACCCCACAAAGATGATCATATTAGCTCTGCAGGCTACCACCATATGGGACTCACTTATTCCTCAGCTCCACACACTTCCACAGTTAGGTGATAAAGACCTGAGCCTAGTCTTGAGTATACTTAATCTTAGGATTTTTCTAAATGGTAAGCTAACACTAAACACCACGTGACAGCAGAGGTTAAAACATTTTTTCTTCTTAGAAATAGCTGCTGGATCAATGACTTCCTGCTGTAGTAATCCACACCATGGTTTTCTTCAGGCCTGACTACTACTATCTTGGGCTCCCTACAAGTGATCTATATTGTCTCCAAATTTAGCTGCCAGGATACTGTTAGGCACACGTAGATCAGTCCATGTTCTTCCTGCTCTCTATCTCCACTCTTTTCACTGGCTATCAGTCACTTGCAGGACCACTTACAAAGCACCTGTACTCACATACAACGCCCTACATGACTTAGGGTACAGCTCCATCAAAAAAAAAAAAAAACTTTGACTATACCACCAGATTAGAAGCCGCCATTCAGCTGAAGAGTGATCATTAAGAGTTTTTCTGGTCTTTCTGGAATCCATGGCATTGATAGGTTGTCTGTTACTTGTCCAGTCCTGTGCAGCTTTTTAACTCAATGTTTTATGCATTGTTCTACTCCAGTGACCTTCAGGGCATACCTTAATAACTTTAATAACATTTTTTATTTAGGGAATTATTTATTAGGACCTGCATTAGCTATAAGAGAATAATTCAATACTTGCTGCTAAACTTATTTGTTTAAAATTCTGTAAATTTGCTAGACAACTTAATTGACTAAAATTTGATTGCCTCTGCAGTCCACTAGTGTTGTTATGATTCCAGATCACAGACCTCCACCCTTCTTTAATTCTGGGGAAAAATAATACAGCAAACTTGGGAAACTCACTTTTGCTATCAACAAGAGCAACATCTGTCTGCTGTTTCTCTTGGTCTGGAAAAAATGCATAACAAAGCACAGACATTACTTCAGCAGGCAACACTTAGGAAAATACTAGGTAAATACACTTGTAAACAAGCTTTTGAACAAGGATGCAGCCATAGGTTTTCAGGTACTATGATATACCTTCAATGACAGCAATACTATTAATGCTAACTCTGTATTTACTGTAATAATGGAAGGCATATAAACTGGTCTAGAGCAAATCTGATTAACAATAGCCCCTACAAGCTTACAGAGCTGTGGAACTGTTCCACAAAGCTCTTATCACTTCATCAAAGTTATGACAGACAACAAACAAGACAGACATTTACTTATTTAGGGATATAACAGTAAGGATTAGAAAATAATCGATGCTGAAAAGTAAAGCCCTTTTGGCAAGGTCTGTAAAAGGTATGGTTACAAAAACTAACATGAATAAAATCTTTTGGGCAAGGTGTGTTAAAGGTATGAGTATAGAAACCAAAGGCATATAGTGGTTGGGCAAGGTGCATCATTCAAAGGCATGATTTTGGAAACTAAAAACAGGTATGACAGCTTTATTTTTATAAAGGTGCAAATGCAGAACTATGATAGACAACCACAAATTAATTCAGTCAACTAGTTCTGTGATGCACAAAATAAACTCCTAACTGCATCTCAGATGACCTACTGTTGACTAACCATATGTGCCTGGAGTAGCTGTTTGAGGATGGTGGGACTGAGCTGCTGATGATAGCTTATCCACCCTTGGCAGAGGAGTGCAGTCTGACTCACTGCAGAGCAAGATAGCCTGGTCTGTACCAGTATAGAATGAGACAGGTGTCACACTGTCAGCCCATCTATCGAGAATTTTGTAAATAATTCTATGTCATTTGTGAATGTTGATATGATTTCTACAGAAGTGTGTGTAAAGTACTGAGCTAAAATGTAACCACAGAATGCCCCATTGGAATAGAACAGAAATGTACCTGCACTACTGTGACTGTTTAGATGTATATGTTTAATGGAAACTGGAACACAGGAGGTTAACTTGAAAAAAATTCAGAGGAAATAGTTGAAATTGTTTTTATAATTGCTGTGCCATAAACAAGAGATGTTATCTTTCATTTTCAGTCAACAGGAGACAGGATGTCTATACTAGGGGACTCTCTCTGTTGCCTTGAAAGAGAGATAATTGCTAGGGTTGAGATGCAGAAGTATTTTATTGTTTTGTGGCTTTCAGGATCTGCAAAGATCTGACAGGCTATGTATTTTTACAGAGAGATGCTAAATTATGTTAGTTTCTGGCAAAGTGGGTTTAGCATGGGAACGAAAGTCAGGTGAAAAAAGTGATGTCATCCAAGCTAACCCAGCAGTAATATTTGATAGTAATTTAAGAACTCTCTGGGAGACAGAAGCAGGGCATTTTGTATTTTGTCTTTGACCAGGAAACATCCACTCACCTCTGCGCTTGCCTTGCTGTAAGAAAGCATCTAGGGCATACTAACTCTTTTAAATTCAGATAGGAATATAATAAAGTATAGCCTAGATGTTTTCTTTATTTATTTGAGACTGTCCTGCAATGTTGTTTTAAATATTTCCTGTGATTTTCAACTCTGATGTAACTGATTACTTACAGAGTATTGTCTTGTTCTTTTATTATTTATTATTAAGTATATTTAAACCTTTTAATTGTGGATGGTCTTATTAGAAATATTTAACCTCTTACTTACATAGCTATATGGTGACACTATACAGACCACTCCTAAATAGCTTTGCTCTTGGTCAGACTACCATTTGAATTAATAGTAACATTACACAGTAGGATTGGACACCCTTTGTTAAGGGCCTTAAAGTAGCTGATATGGGGTTCTGGTGGCAGTGGTGACTAACTTATAGTCTGGGCAGGAGACAGCTTAGCTAGTAAACCTGTGCCAGCCTTTCCCAGGTGTGTGTGTGTGAGTGTGTGTGTGTGTGTGTGTGTGTGTGTGTGTGTGTGTGTGTGTGTGTGTGTGTGTGTGTGTGTGTGTGTGTGTAAAACAAA
>NC_056725.1:1380181830-1380204330 GCF_019279795.1 Protopterus annectens | reverse complement strand
TAAAGCCTAGGATCCTCTTTGTGAGGTACTTTTGTGGCCTCTCCAGTTGTTGCAGATGTCTAGTGAGGTACATGCCAAATGGGGCATTGTACTCGATGACTGGCCTAATGAGGGAAGAGTAGAGGGAGACAATGACCTCTTTCTTCCAGGATGCAAAACCCTTAGTAATGAGATGTGCCACACAGAAGGACTTTTTGACCACAGTGGCAATGTGGTGGTCAAAAGAGAGGTTGCTTTCAACCTGTGTTCCCAGATCTCTTATAATACCTTCTGTGTTCACTGGACTATGATCGATGTGGTAATTCATGAGAAATGAGTTTTTCCCAAAGGGGATGACAACACGTTTTTTTGGCATTGAGCTTAAGGCCATGGTTCTGAAACCAGTCAATGATCTCAGTGAGGCCTTTCTGCAGGATGTCAACATCGGTTTGGGAGTTAATAATAGCTCCCAACTTGCAATTGTCTGTGACCTTTGTCAGCCAGAGTCCATTCATGTTGGCCTGGACTTCAGAGAAGTAGATGCCAAACAGGAGAGGACCCGGGGCCGAATCCTGTGGCACTCTACGTGTGACTTGTCAGCAATCTGAATTGGAGTCAGCTACTTTCACACTGTGGGTTCTATTTGTGAGCCAGTTTGCAACCTACCTAGTGCTATAGGGGTTGATGCCTAGTTTAGTGAGTTTTTCTATGATTCCTGAGTGGGGAATGGTATCAAAGGCATTGGCCAGATCAAGGTATGCTGTATGAACCACCTTGCCTTCATTCACAGCTCTTGTAATTGACTCAAAGAAGTTGACCAGGTTGAGCAGGCATGATCTATCCTTCACAAAACTAAACTGTGTGGGATCCAGAGTTTGGAGATCCCCTATATCCTTGTTTATTAGGTCCATGATGATGCGTTCCATAGCTTTGCATATCAGACTCATCAGGATAATGGGGCAATAGTTCCCAGGGTCTGTAGTCGCTCCTCCTTTGTGGAGAGGGATGACTGTAGCAGTGCACCATTTGGTAGGGACAAAGCCTGAAGTGAGGCTGTGATTGAACAGGGTGCACAGGTGTGGTACCAGTTCACTCTGTAGTTCATGCATAACACAGGCAAGGATACTGTCAGGTCCCATATAAGCTGTATTTTTGGCCTTGGACAGTGCTGTTTTAACCTGTGCAGCAGTAATACTGGGTGCCTGGCAATCTACTATTATTGTGATTGGTCCTTTGGTGGGAAGGAGTAAAGTTGGCACTGAATCTGTCGGACAGTATATTGGCAATATCTGTTGGCTCAGTATAGGAGATACCACTGTGCAGTAGCTCAGTGCAAATCTAGGTGTTGCCACATAGATTCTTTACATAACTATAGAAGGCCTTGTGGTTGTCTTTACTATCTGCTGCAATTCTGTTTTCATAGCTGGCTTTAGAGGATTTGATGAGGGATCTCAACTTTTTGTTGAGGCTGATATGGGAGCTTTTCCAGTCTTGGGACTTCATCTTATTCTACATTAGTTTCTTCCTTCTGTTGTAGAGTTTTTTTATGGCATGGGACCACCAGATTGGCTTCCTGTTTTGGAGGCGAGTGTCTTGGTTCTATTGTGCATGGTGAGATCCATGCATTTGTGTACGTGTTTGTACAGTGCACTGGTGTATGATTTGGTAGTGATGCAACTATTCTCCATTTGCATGGGTGCCATGAAGTTAGCCATCTCTGTTTTTAAGAGCCCAAAGTTAGCTTTGGAGAAGTTTTTCATGGTGGTTACCTTTGCAGGGGGGGGGGGGTGTGACACTGTTTCTCATTCTTTTTCTACAGTACAGCTGATAATCCCATGTTTCAGAGGGGTGGTGATTTATACTAATGTAAGGATCCAGGGTTGCACTCTTGGAGAGGGGAGTTAGACAAAAGGGAAAATATCCTTGATAGTGGATTTACCTGGCCATTCCTTAGGACACTCTGAAGGTGCTATCCTTGCTAATTAAATCTCTGTTTGGAGGCTGATCTTGCCATAGATGGTAAGTAATCTGTGAGGTTTGGAACAAATACAAACTTACTCTGCTCACTCAGCCAGCAATTTAAACTGCACAGCTGAATGGAGACTCTCTCAGAATACCTAATTAACAGTAACAACAACAACAAAAGTGTTTTTTATTTTCTTGCATAGAATGGCTCACATGTACTATTCCACAAAAAGATATTAATGCTGAGGCTGCAATGACAAAACCAGTAAAGTCAACACATGGGGAGTCTGCTACCCTGCTCTTTGAAATGTCTGACACTTCTATGTAGCTTCCTTACTATTCAAAGTAATGTTAAACCTTAAATGTGTAATCAGACATTTTCAGATGGAAATGTATTCTTAACATAACTTAGTAACATACTATGCAATGGTTTATTCAAATAATTTTTAGGAATTAACCAAATACATTCAGTGATACTCAGCCCTTCTGCAGGATAGAGTCAGTGAATCTGAGTACAACAGTAATGTTGTTCACAAAAAAATGATCTTAAACAATGCAAATCAGCCTTCAGGGCATAAGACAATGCATGGAAAAGAAGCATGCCAAATAATAATAATAATAATAATAACAATAATAATAATAATAATAATAATAATAATAATGTGCATTCTGGTATTAAAAGATGGACAAAATTTTGTATCCTCTTTTTGTTTTGCTTGAAGTAAGTGCTCAGTTTGTAGTTTTGAAATGTTGTTATGATCTTACAAAATATACAATATCATTCCCTTTTAAATGTTATGGTATAACCGTGGCAATGCTGTCTTGTTGTAATTAGACACTTTTTCCTATCATGTCTCTATAACTTGTACTAACAAAATGGGGTATTTAGCTGTCAGATAATTTGAAGCATTTCACCAGGTCACAAGGTACAGTATATTACTTGGATCTGGCATTGCACTTTATGAGTGGACAGCATAGTAGCAAAGTGCTTAACATCTCTGCTTCACAAGTCTAAAATTCATTCTTCATCAGTAGACCTTGTGTAGAGTCTGCATACATTTCCTCCAGGTACTCCAGTTTCCTCTTACTGCCACAAACATTTTGATTGGTTGGCTGGCTGTATGTGTATCCCTGTCTCTATCTCTATCTATATCTATATCTACATCTATATCTATATTTATATCTAAGTCTATATAACCCAGCCAGTCAATTGGAGTGCTTTGGGCAGGACACAAGATCACACAGAAGAGTGACCAGGATGCAACTGAGGTAAACTTCCTCCTACCAAGAAAAGAGCACTGGGGTCAAATCAGAGAGTGCAAAGTCATCCCTATCAAAGTGGCCAGTCCTCAGCTTAAACTACTGGTGACCACATTTAGCTACAATGCAGTGGTCATAGAAGGTTCTAGGGTCAATAAAGACTAGACTGAAGCCTTGAATGTTGACTGGAGTGAAAGCATGAGTGTTCAATGAAATACCCGTGACTTGGTACCTCAGGAAGGAGAAAAAAGGTAGATCAGAAGAAACTGAATGGTGACATCTCAAAACAGCATGAGTGAAGACAGTAGGGAATATCTCTAGTTGTGGTAGGTCTAGAAAAAGGTATGTTAGGAAAGACCGTGGTAGAACATAGAAGTCCACAAAGTTATCAAAAGAAAGGCATGCAGGAAGAAGTGATGGAAACAAACAGACCAGACTAAGAAGGATTAGTGGATGACTAATAAAAGGAGGCATCACAATGGCAAAGAACAAGACACCAGAAAACCTTTACCATCTTCCATAAAATGACTTAGTGGATATTACAAAGATGTGTCATTACATTACAAGACAATGACAGAAAGATACAGAAGACAGTCTGCAGGCACCATCCATGAAGGATATCAGAAACAATTCTTTCACCAGTACAAAGGAAATCAAGGGTAGATGGAAGGAGCAGTTCAAAAAGACTCTGAATGAAGGATTTCCCCCAGAAACTGCAATGACACATGAACATCCTACAATTAAAGGGGAAGGATAATCCACCCGAGAATAAGAATGAAGTCCACTAAGGAAAACAAAGTCAGAGAAAGTGGAAGGTTTATGTTTAGTCACAACACATATGATCAAGATGGGTGGATTATGGGAGAGATTTCTCCTGATGGTACTCTTCAGAGTATGGAGAAGGGGACATAAAACCATGTAACTGGGGAATGTGTGCTAATGCCAGAGAACAGCAGCAAAGGGGATATTCACAACTGTGGGCAGTATAGAGGTATAAAAATCCTGTTAGACTGAATGGAGGTGTTGGACAGGGTGATTAATAAATAAATATGCAAAGAAGAAGAAAGGAAAGTAAGACCGGAGAAAAACAGTTTGGATTCATACTAACATACAGTAAAACTAACCCAACGTGTGAGACAGTAAAGAAAAAAAAAGATGGAGATGAGGAATGAGGCAAACTGATTATTTCTACACATGGTGAAAGCATCTGACAAGGTGCAAGTACAGCTGATTTGTGCAGTGCTGTGATGGTTTGAAACACTGATAGAATTAGTGCAGGCTCTGTATGAGAACCCAATGGCACAAATACAGACAATGTTTAGAGTAGGTATGCATCAGGGTTCAGGTATGAGCCCACTCCATTTCATACAGGTGATGGTCTGTATCAGTAAATAAGTCAGAATAGACAGATTAACAAAACTGCTCTATTCACACAATGTGGTACTACAAGTAGACTCAAAGCAAGAACTTCAGCATAGGGGAATGGAATGCAAAACTGAAGCACGTGGAATGAAACTGAGTACAGATAAGATGGCAGCAAACAGACGAATCAGAAAAAGCTGAAAACTGAGACAGAAGGTGAAGTAGAGGAATAGGCTAACAACTTCAAGTATCTGGGAGATGTGGATGAGGAGAAGGAAAATCTGAATAAGAAGGTCAAAGCTAGAATCAAAGCTGCTACAACCAGCTGGCACAAAGTGTCAGTGGTAGTGCATGACAGAATAATGCTAAAGAAGCTGAAAAGTAAGGTGTGCAAAACAGCAATGTGACAAGTGTCTCTGTATGACACAGAAACCTCTATTGTGAAGGAAGAATGGTAGAAGAAGCTTGAAGTGATGGAGGTGAAGTGCCTAAGATGGGTAGTAGGATATACATTGTGGGACAGATGAAGAAATGAGGACATCAGAGCAGAAGCCAAAAGTATTCCCAGTTGCAGTGAGGGTCTAGGAGAATAGATTCTGATGGTGTAGTCACATGCACAGGAAAGCAGAAGATGAACTGGTGAAGCTGACTTGGAACAGACAAGAAGAAGACAAGAAGAGATAAGGATGTCCAGTCAAAAGATGAATGGTACTGCATGACAGAAGACCTAGGACAACTGAGCATGACTGTTGAAGAAGGTAGGAAAATGGCTCTGAACTGATAGAGGTGGTAACAGTTGATGTAACACCTCAACCCCATGTAAAAATTGGAAAAAAGGGGTTGATGATGAGGATGATGAAGAAACCCATTACTATTTGTTCAAATACTTACATTTTGCTCACTGCATATTTCAACACTATCTGTTGTAGCTATGTATATACTACATCACTTATTTAGCTTTTTATATGCTTGCCATTAAGTCTAAGAGTTATTAATTTGCTTAATAATGTTTCAGTTAAGTTTGCTCATGCACAATTATATGCTGTTTGTACTGTGCTGCAGTTACTATCAGTATTACTTCTTCTTAGACACTCGTTGCCTGCTTGGCTACAGTCATAGCTGAAAATGGTCCTTCAACTAGCCCACCTAGACAGTTAATAAAGTGAAACAAACAAATGCATAAATAAATAATGATATTTTGGAGTTTAGAGTATGTGGATTAAACCTCTTCTGAGATATGTTACATTTGTAAGGCAACAGAAACTGCAAAGGTGAGGCAGTGGTGGGTGGAGGTATGACTGCTGAGGTAGTTGCCCTTTCATCCTTTCGGCAAACTAGAGCTTAAGGTTGTAATGGCAGAAACAAAGGATCTGTAGGCAGGGATATATATATATATATATATATATATATATATATATATATATATATATATGTATACAGAATAATGCTAAAGAAGCTGAAAAGTAAGGTGTGCAAAACAGCAATGTGACAAGTGTCTCTGTATGACACAGAAACCTCTGTTGTGAAGGAAGAATGGTAGAAGAAGCTTAAAGTGATGGTGGTAGAGTGCAATTTATATGGGTCTATAGATATATATATATATATATATATATATATATATATATATATATATATGGGTCTACCTCGATCCAACAAAATTACATTTCAGCAAAACATAATTAGACGAGCTCTATTTCACGAAAGTGCATTTTTGCCAAAATGCACTTTCGCGAAAAGACACCTAAACAAACAGCAACGGGGGCTGTTGCTTAGATCTTGGCACAGTGGAGATAAGGTAATATTCCCTTTTCCCCACTGTAGTGCGATCTTGGAGTGAGAATATAAAAGTAGGGGGAGGCAGGGGGCTTGCCCCCCTGCATAAATAAGGTTAGTGTTGTGTTTTTTTTTTATTTTGTTTGTTTTTTTTTGTTTTGTTTTCGTTTAATTTGTTTTTCATGAAAGTGCATTTAATATAATAACAGATGAGTGCTTTTGCGTACCAACCAGTACGCTTCTTCAGATCTTAACATCTAAATTTATAAAACCACTTTTATACAAAGGCTCATACTCAAAAATGATCAATTAACCAATCAATTTAACAATTAAAACAATTAAACAATGAAATAATCAGTGCAGTACAATAAAGTATACCAGCTTCCTGATAGCTCTGTGAGCTCTACAAGTAGAAAGCACAAAAAGAATGAAACACACCTAAAAATCCTGTTCCTCCAAATAACTGTGCATTCCACAGAATGGTGGAATCAAATAAAATAGATACAAGGAAATGACGAAATAACAATACTTTAAAATCACCAAACACCCATCATTCCTAGTGTATATTTTTCAAAAATACATATATAATATATACGCATATAAAAAATAGATAAATATAGGACATGAGAAAAATAAAAAATAAAAATACCTTATATACTATATTAATTCATGTGCAAAGTTTCATTAATTAATTACCATAAAATAATACCTATTATATTATGTAGATACAAATACAAATATAATTGTAAACATACCAAATGCATAAAAATAAAGATGAATGTGTGTATATGAAAATGTATATGCATAAATAAAAGAATAATTAAATAGATAAATAAATAAATGAAGCAAATAAATAAATATATGACAAAATGCCCATACTCAATGAAACACTACATTATACTTATTAATAGAGCAAATACTGATATTTTAATTATAAATAAATGTATTTATATAAAGTGCAAACACCTTTATTTATTACTATGTGCTTCAAGTATGGGCTTAATATTTATGGATTGATTAAGACCAGATGATAAATGTGCTCTCAGTTTAAAAATCCACTGTAGCTCCAGAGTCTCCAAATAATTCATATTACTACCCCCTCTTCTCCTAGGAGTTACTAATTGTAACACTCTGAATCTAAAATCATGTCCCTCATTTAACATAATATGTCTGGCTAAAGCATTCTGTTGGTTAGACTTTTTGATTTCATAAGAATGATTATACATCCTATCCTTAAGCCTTCTCTTTGTTAAACCAACATAGAACGCTTCACATCGTACGCATGTAGCTAAATATATGAGGTTAGTACTGTTGCAAGAAGCAAAAAATCTAGGTTCAAAAACATAATCAATATCCGGATGCAGGAATACTTGTGTGTCAGTAATCAAACCACACATATTGCACTTCTTGCAAGGATATGTGTAATTCTTGTATTTTGTAAGGATATCAAATCATATATATATATATATATATATATATATATATATATATATATATGTAAATATATATATATAAATATATATATATATAAATATATATATATATATATATATATATAGATCTAATTAAAATAAAAAAATTAAAAATCTATTATGAAACTATACTTTTCTAGTATTTCAAACAGTTTATGACATACTTTATCATAAGCCTTTTCAATATCACATACAGTAATTTTAGCATTACTTTTCTCACATAAAATAGTTCTCACAACCTCCGTAACAATAAGCAATACATTTCTACAATTTCTCCCTGCAATGTCATATACTCCTTCATAAGTTAAACTGCCTACAATTTTACCTAATTTTTTTCTGAAGTAACTTCATTAATTTCTTGTAATCTATATTATTTAAACTTCTAGGCCACCATCTTATTAATAATTGCCTATCATCTTTTTTATAAATTAACTTAACATTCACGTACTTTATCTGTTGCACCATTTTCTATCCAATAATTAAAAATTCCACTTTCTTCTCATCAGTCATTTCCTTATAAAAAATCATATGTTATTCCATCTGGACCTGGCATACCATTCTTTAATTCCTGTAAAAACATAATTTACTCATTTGCTTCTATCTTTATAGAACTTCTTTAACATCACACTTCCTTACTTAATAGCAACATATCACTCTGATCTATTTCTACTTCAGTTTATATGTTTTAGTAAAATATTCTGCAACTCATTTATCTCTTCCATACTATCGTTTTCTTTCCCATTCTTTCATTTTAACTCTTCAATTCTCCATTATCTTTCCTCACATTCTGTCCAAAAAAGAGAGACCTCCACCCCTTACCTTGTACAGCATACTTCTGATTACTTATTAACCTTTTTACCTTTAACCAATTTTCTTTATGTTTCCTTCTCTCTTAATTTTCTTTCCCTTTCATTTCCTTTTAAATTTCTCTCAACTTAATTTATAATTAATTCATATTTTTTTCTCCTCAACACAAACTTTCCAATTAAAAAAGTCATATATTTCACTTTATACTGTAACCACCATTGCTCTATAATCACATAAAACTGAATCATAGTATAACAATCTTCCTGTGACATTTCTATATAATCTCTAAACAAGTGTGTTTTTTGAATTCCATCTACTGCAACTTTAATTCTTTTTCCTTCTTTATACAACTTTCATTTGTTAATTCTGCTTTTATGCAAAAATAATCTAAAAATAAATTTCACCTACCTTACTAGCCTCTTTATCACCTTCATTTATTTCATTCTCACTTTGTATTATGTTCTCATTATTTAAAATCTCATTTTCTTCTATTAAATGTTCACAATCATACCAATAATGTTCTTTACCATACATCTCCTAAAAAATGTCATACAATTATTTGTTAAATCTCCCACTTCTCCACACTGATAACATTTCCTTTTACTAAATTCACTTGCCAAATGATCCCATGCCATGCAATGAAAGCACATTTTTGGTTAACACCAATATTTAACATGCCTTTTCCCCATTTACATTAATAACACATTGGAAATGCACAATTTCACCGTGTTTTGCATCCAAAAAACATTCAATCCCCATCCCCAATTCAATGTCTTCTATCATCATAGTTTTTTTAACATCAAAAATATTTTTACTTGTCCACAAAAAACATTTTCAGTTCATCAAGAGTCTCTTCAGAAGTCCTAAATTGAAAGTTTTCTTCTTAATAATGTGTTTATTCCTTTGATTACATAATTCATAGGTTCATAGGTATATACTAGGCTAAGGACCACCAGGACCTTTAGAAGACTAGTCAGGCAATTCAAACCAATTCTGTCCCTATGTATCTTCTTCTTTTTCTTTTGGCTGTTCCCATTAGAGGTCGCCACAGCGGATCATCTGTTTCCATTTCTTCCTGTCCTCTGCATCTTGCTGTGTCACACCAACCACCTGCATGTCCTCTCTCACCACATCAATAAACCTTATCTTAGGCCTTCCTCTTTTCCTCTTACCTGGCAGCTTTATCCTTAGCATCCTTTTCCCAATATACCCAGCATCCCTCCTCTGCACATGTCCAAACCAATGCAATCTCGCCTCTCTGGCTTTGTCTCCAAACTGTCCAACCTGGGATGACCCTCTAATATACTTATTCCTAATCCTGTCCACCCTCGTCACACCCAGTGCAAATCTTAACATCTTTAACTCTGCCACATCCAGCTCTGACTCCTGCCTTTTTGTCAATGCCATTGTCTCCAACCCATATAACATAGCTAGTCTCACTACCCTCTTGTAGACCTTCCCTTTCACTCTTACTGGTACTCGTCTGTCACAAATCACTCCTGACACTCTTCTCCACTGACTCCATCCTGTCTGTACACTCTTCTTCACCTCTCTTCCACACTCACCATTACTCTGAACTGTTGATCCCAAGTATTTAAACTCATCCACCTTCACCAACTCTACTTCCTGCATATGTATCATGGGTGCTTATTAAGAGGTGGTATGTTAGGAAGTTTCTAGAGGTTATGTGGGGACTATGTTAGATTCAGCATTACTGTCTGCCTTTATCACAGAAATGGGGGCCAGCTCTAGGGTGAATTTCCAATTTCCCATCCAATGGTCAAGGTTATGCTTAAATAAGGTTAGGGATACACTCTGCTTCGTGTGGATGAGAAGCCTGCTCCAGAGCATGGGAATTCTCTGAGACACATACCTGTCTCACCAACACATCTTATTTAAATCCTTGGTATCAAGTGGTTCTGATGCTGTTCATTATGCAGAGGTGCAAAATGTCCATCAGAGCTGGATCCAAGGATGCCTTATATGCCAGTCACAGATTGCCTGTCAGTAACCTGTAGGAGACCGAGTATATAGATCAAGTTTTAAGGTTATTCATATAGGACAATGTATTTATACCCTGGATTCTCCTGGTATCTTCTGTGGGCATTCCAACTGTTGCATATGTCTGGTAAGGTACATACCAAAGGGGCATCATACGCAATGATGGGTCTGATGATGGCTGAATACAATTACATTATAACTTTCTTAGACCTGGATTCCATGCCCTTACTTATTAATTAGGTGACGTAGAATGATTTTCTTGCTACATTGGGCACATGTTGGTCAAAGTCCAGAATACTACTTACATATGTTCCAAGATCCCTGACTATAGGTTCAACTGTTAGAGGTGTCTTATCAATGGAGTAATTAGCCTGGGTAGCAGTTTTCCAAAAAGGCAATATAATGCATTTCTTGGCATTGAGTTTTAATCTGTGACTTTGGCACCAATCATTTGTCAGTGTTAGACCCTCTTGTAAGATGTTTGTATCATGGGAGAATCTGTAATAGCTACATATTTGCAGTCATCTGTGAACTTTGTCAGCCAAAGGCCCTTGACAATAGCCTTCACCTCCGAAATGTAGATGCCAAATAGGAGCGGTCCCAGCACATAGCCTTAAGGTATCCCACTGGTGACCAGACTCTTAGTGGAGATGGTCTCACCAATCCTGACTTCTTGGGTCATGTCTATGAGCTAGCTGACAAACCAACAAGTTATATAGGGTTTTATGGCCAGTTTGGTGGGTTTGACAACTGTACCCGAGAGGAGTACTGTATCAACTGTCTTAGCCAGGTCCAGATAGAGAGTATGCACTGTTTTGCCCTCATCCGTTTATTTACTGACCTTCTCAAAGAAGTCCACCAGGTTTAGTAGCATGACCTTCCCTTGGCAAAGTCAGACTGCATTGGGTCCAGTGCCTGAAGGTTGCCTGTGTCTTTGTTGATCATTTCCATGATAATTCATTCCATGGCTTTGCATATTAGACTAGTCAGGCTAATAGGTCTGTAGTTTACAGGTGTCAGCTGATGATTCCACCCTTGTGAAGCTTTATAACTGATTCAGTCCTCCATCCTTATGGTACAAAGCATATTTTGAGGCTATAGTTGAAAAGTGACCAATGTGGTCCTGATATTAGTTATTTAGGAGGCACCCAGGGATATTGTCCAGGCACACTGAGGCTGTGTTTTTGGCCTTAGTTGAATGCTACCAGGACCTCCTCCCTGCTAATAGTTGGAGGGTTATGCTAGTGGGTATTTCATGAGAGGTGGGGGAGAGTGGGGGACGATGTTTGAGATTAATTTGTCAGCCAGCAAACTCACTATACTAGTCTGCTCAGTAAAGGTGGCACCATTGACCACTGGTCTGACACACTGATGTGTGCTGCTTCTGAAGTTTCAGACATAACTGTAGAAGGCCTTGTGGTTATCTTTAGTCTGTGAGGCTATCTTGATATCATAATTGGCCTTGATACAGTAGGTCTTCCTGATTTTAGTCAGGATTTTTTTCCTTTTGTTATATACCTTATTAAAGTTAAGATTCTACTAATATGGTTTGTTTTTAGAGTTTGTTTTTGGCTTATTCTAGTAAGTGTAGCAGCCTCTACACAGCCATTTACATGATTGTACAGGGTCTCTGTGCCCAATTCTGCATAGGCTGATGTGAAGTCAGGGTTGGGAGGGGCACTGAATTTTGACAAACTATCGTTTAATAGGATGAAGTTTGCTTTGGAGTAGTTCCTAACTGTTATGTGGTTTGCTGGAGGGTACTGAGTTGATTTTTATTTTGAAGGGGACAGTTCTGAGGTCTGACTTCACCTGTGAGGATGTAACGGGGGGGGGTCAGTGCTCTCCCATACTGATGAGTACCAGGTTGAGTATGTTTAAATGAGTGTGTGCACTGTCTGGTCAAGGATATTTGTATTAACAAAGTTCAGGAATCAGTATTTAGAGGGGTAGTTAAAGTCTCCCATGAATTATGTATTTGGTTTAATGGTGTGTGTGTCTCCAGTAGGTCTAGGTATGAGCTATGGGATTCTATTTACATAGTAGTGACCTATAGCTTGTTAGAATATGGTATGGGACTTTGTCACTGGCGATTTGCATGTACATAAATTCTAGAGCAACATCCTGTTTAACCAACTTAGAGTTATACTTGTTGCTAACTTCAGTTGAGACTCCTCCACCTGTTGTCCCTGTCTGTGCAGCTAATGGTCTAAATGTGTGGAAGGCACTGAAGCCTTGCACTGCTGGAGTACTTTCTCTGAATTTAACCATGTCTCAGTAACAATATAGATGTGTACATTCTCCAGAGTGAGGAGAGCTTGGAGGGTGTAGAGTTTCTTGTTTAGGCTCCTAGGACTGAGCCGTATCGCCTTTAGGTTTGTTTAGGTTTTACTTGCAATGTCAATTTGGCATTGCCTAAATAAGGCTCGGGGGGGTAGAGAAAGTTTTAGCCAATATTTGAAAGCCTAGGGGAGACAGGTACAGACCATCTACTGCAAAGCAACGTTCCTTCTATGATGACAAATACTGAATGCCCCAGGAAAGACACCAGAAACTACGTCAATTATGGAAGTCAATCATCTTTTGTTTGCACTATGGCATCATCCTTGGTGAAGGCAGAGTGCTGCTGCAAGACACATACTTGCCTCAGTCACATATTCAGGGAGATCAACAATGTCTCACTTCATATAGTCCAAGGAATTATATCTCATCTCATTAACTCCCCACATGGACTGTGATAGAATTATACTTGTACCTGCATTGTGGTGACATGAGTGTATATGTAACTTGGTGGATCCTGACTCCAGATAAGCTACTAACTGTTATATATGTCCTTATTCAGTCATCTGGTGAGTGGGGCATCTGTGTGTCATACAATGGAGTCTACTATGACCACAGTCCTGGGTAATGTATTGGCTTGCCTTAAGGGTTTTTCTGTTGGGGTTCCACTGGGTGTAGGCATATGTGTGGGTTTAGTGTTTTTTTGGTGAGTGCTTTAGAGATTCCTGAGGATAGGAATTGTTGTTCATAGGCTTAGGAGGTCTTTCAGGTTTAAGAAGCCTGCTTTTTAGTGCTTCAGCATAAGTTGGTCTATGCGTGTGTTGGACACTATGTGCGGTGCGTGTAGTATGTGCGTTCTTGATAACCTTATTTGATGCAAGATTTTTTTGCCTCCAGTGAAACTGTGTATGTGCATCTCTCTCTCCTACTGTGTTTGTGTCTTTAAGGATTAATGTGAACATGAGACAATTGTTATACTTGACTTGGACAGATTATGCTAAGATTTGACAGCAGTGCTGTTTAATGTGCAAACTAGCTGTTCTAAGCTTGTTTTGTGCAATGGATTTGTTTTAGCCGCACTAAGTTACAGGATTCAGTTCTCTGGGAAGTTTTATAGATAAAATTTGCTTTCTGGGCATTTGCGACTGTACAGGGCACTGCTAACCTCTTAATGTAATAATACCTTACAAATGTAATGTTACAACAAAATGACTTAAACAAAGTAATGATTTAAAAGCAAAATCAACAAATAAAGCAGTAGCACTCTAAACAGATAAATGAAATGCAAAACAATAAAATAAATCTCTTATCTACCAAGGACGGAGCAGGATTAACTTAGGATCCCCTCAGAGTGTGGCAAGGACACCAATGAGATGGAAACTGTGGGAAAATGAGCAAGAGAAAATTTTTAGTAAGGGAGGTTTACTCAACCACAATACTGGTTTGCTGGGAGAGCACCTAGTATTATGGATATATGGAAAACAATTTGTAGGAAAGTATTTAAATAGGTTACTCAACAGACAATAGCAATGAAAGGGGGACTTTGTAAGTCAGATTACCATAAGGGATGAAAACCAGAGACACAGCCTTTTTAAACAACAACAAAAGAAGGAAGAGGGTTTGGAAAACTTCAGAGTAGA
This sequence comes from Protopterus annectens, assembly GCF_019279795.1. Classification (NCBI taxonomy): domain Eukaryota; kingdom Metazoa; phylum Chordata; order Ceratodontiformes; family Protopteridae; genus Protopterus; species Protopterus annectens. The sequence continues at coordinate 1,380,189,791 of NC_056725.1, read as the reverse complement.
GCTTTAGTCATATAGTTAGAATTTAAGAAACTTTTAGCTTAATGCCTCAGCGAGGGATGCAGCAGACATAAAGAACAGGGGAAAAACAGTGCAAATATAAAGGCACTGAAATGCAAATTTAAGCAGGCATATACAACTATAAAAAGTACTGAAACACAGATCCTGAAGCAGAATTCACGATACTGCCACTACTGCAACCCCACCACAGACTATGGCAGCAGAAATATACAGCTATAAAAAGTACTGAAGCACAGATCCCGAAGCAGAATTCACAATACTGACACTATTGCAGTCCCATAACAGACTATGGAGAGCGCAGTGGTACAGCGGTAGCATTGTTGCCTCACAGCAAGAGTCTCTACGGTTCGATTCTCGGCTGGGGTGCCTTCTGTGCAGAGTCTGCATGCCCTCCCTGCATTTGTATGGGTTTCCTCCAGGTGCTCCGGTTTCCTCCCACGTTACAAAGACATGCATCTGAAATGTTTCTCCCTGGGCCTCCGCTGAAAATTGGCTTTGTTCCAAGTCGGACTTTTCTAGTTAACAAATGTTAAATAAATAAATATGGTACCAGACTATACAGAAATGTAACTGTAATGCTGCAATAAATGAATAAATGAGATTCAAATCTGGCAGTAGATCACTGTCCTGCCACATCTATGAAAGCAGCTACAAGATTGATTGAGGCCCTGGTCTGGGTTCAAAACACAAAAAAGCTACCTTTTACATGTAATTCTACTTATGGAAATAGACGGGCACAGTCTTACTTTCCATTAAAAGCAATAACAAAATCCTCAGCCTTCTCATAAGTTTCAAATGTAATTTTGCAGAAAATTTGTAGTCCAATATATTTAAGAAATTTACATCCTCAGGCTTTACACCTAATAGTACAACTATTGTTCCACACATAGTATCTATCAATAGCCTTTTCTTTTTAACTTTCTATTCATACAATTAAATATTTATCAACAAATGTCATGCCTTTTTCTCTATTCACTTCACTTTTATATCCCACAGCAGCCAAATCATTTGATCTATTTTTCGTTACCTGTCTCTGTTCTTCATAATAACTTTTGTCTTCCCCATTCTTTTGACAAACATTCAGAACCAATGCTCCCTCTTCTTTGTTTCCCTGTTCATCAGGAAAGCTCCTTTGTACTATGTCCAATGACAATACAGCCACTTCACCAGTGGGCTCCTTTTCATTTAACTTACCACATAAAACTTACTTCTCCAAAACTCTTTCATTCAGTACTGTAACTTTCAAACGTGGTATTTACAGTCCCACACTATTTGTAATCCTTTTGTTTCTTTCAAAAGAAGACTTGGTGCATTCAGCCTTTCATCTTTTTCCATCTAGATCTCTGTTCTTTCATCTCCCTTTAACACCACAAAAATGTTACTTCTGTTCTCCTGTGAGTTACTCACAATCAGCTCCTCCACTTCCATTCTCTCTCACTAGGACATGTAGCTACCATGTGGCCTGCAACAAACGTGAAAGAGGAGGAGAATTTTCTGGTTACTCAGACCAATTTTCCCCTGGTAGTATAATACCACCTTGGGTCTCCCCTGGAAAACTGCCTAGTGGTAAAACAGATACTTAAAAGTGTATTGCAGCAATTCCATAAAACATGCACAGATGGGCCTTTTTGTTTTAGCTGGGTGATGTTGAATGTCTGAGTGCAGCTTGATGATGTTTATGCTTACTTGCAGGTCCTGGACAGCACACCTAGATTCCGATCAATACCTTGTGGTGAAATGGCACTTGGATGTGGGGTCCGCAAAGAGAAACATTGTGTTGCTTATGAGCAACTGTTTAAGTGTTACAGCTCTGTTTCTCTGACCAACTCATGCTTTCCAAACTGCCATGGGCCGTCCGATATATAATTATTTAATAGTGTGCATTAGTCACTTGGATTTCTATCATCTGCAGCTTTGCATAACTTTGTTGAAGTATTAATGTGTTTTTTGTGGATATGGGTGGGTATGGGCCTTGAGAAAATGAACTAAGTACATTCAGAAAGTCATTTAAACTAAGACCCCAGATTAAGTCAATGAAACTTGATCTCTATCATACAGATATACTAGAGATGATGTTATATTAGTCTTCTGTGTAATAACAATTATATTCACTTAATCTCTGTAGTCTAAGGTTCTTGATGATGTCATATTAGTCTTTCACATAATGACAATAAGTAATCTTGGAATCTCTGTAGTCTAAGGTAGCCTAAGATGTGCTAGAAAACCAGTAACAATCATAACTATCATTCCAGTACAAAGAGCTGGTTTACTGAATGGATGATACTAGTCTGGAACACTTCACCAGTTAAAGCCACTGTGGATACATATGTGGTGATAGCAAGCACTATATATTGTAAATCTAGCAACGTGACCTGCTATCACCCTTGTCAGCATCCATGCATATGTTTATACTGGATTATTACCTTCAAGGCTATATGTGACTTTATAAGGAGTCGTTTGATCTTCTATTTCCATGGTAATGTTTAATAGGTATTTCAAATGTCATATTTATTTTTGTACAGCTTCTGTTTTAATGGGGAATCATCTCTGATTCTGTATCCCAGCTGCCTTTAGTCCTTTGTATTAGCTTCAATCAGCTGGTGTCACAGAGATGAATCACCCCTGGGACTCTGTGCTTATCTTGGTGCACTGGAAAATGTGCATTTGGTTGTTGTTGGAGGGGTGTTCATTTCCATGACACCCCAGTTTATTCTGAGGCTGCACTGCTAAGTTCATAGGTGTGTACTAGGCTAATGGCCCTGGAGCCTTTATAAGCCTATTGTTCTATTTCATCTGGAAGCCAATTCTTATTATTCATTTCTTTACTGAGACTTTTATCTAATATTAGAAATCAAATATTTTACACAGATTTTTTTTCTTTTGACAATTATAAATTCTGTCATCTTCAAATTTTTTTCCTGCTCATTTGCAGATTATTTTTGACTTGTAGTTTGTCTTTCGGCTTTTCCCGGTTAGGGGTCACCACAGCGGAACTCCGGTCCACTAATGATTGGCAGTAGATTTTTATGGTGCCGAGTTGCCAGCTCAATGCCTAACCTTCAATGAAGGCACGCCCATTCACGCATGTCTTTCGGAATGCCACTCGACCGCGGGGAGGACATGCAGACTCCACACAGAAGGCACTCTCCACACTCCAGCCGAGAATCGAATGGGAGAACCTCTTGCTGTGAGGCAACAATGCTACCGCTGTACCACCACGGATAATTTATTTAGTTGTAATGTGTATCTTTATATACATTTTACATATCTTTTAAATATTATCTGAACCTTTTTACAGTCGTGTAGCAGCTTCTGTACTTTTCCTTTATAAACACTTTTTACTTTATAATCAAGGAACCCCTTTTAACCTTTCACCTTTGAATGTAATCATAGCATCAGCTCTCCATTCTTACTGGCAGCTACTGTTCCTGAAGGAACATAGTGCAGGAAGCAGCCATTTGCAATTTAGGGGTACATTCCTAAAGCTGTATGGACTGAACACTGTTTGAGTGATTTATCACTCTCTTGGCATGAAGCCATTTGTGGAGTTCAGACTTCCCAGCCCTAGTGTGGTAAACAAGAAACCTATCTAGCATCAGAGGCTAATGGTCAGTACCTGCAATTCACTGGCTCCTCATAGAGCTCTACTGATTAATGCTAAGTCACCATCAAACAACAAAGGCATTGTTTCAGATTTCTGTGATTAACAGTTTGACATTTATAAAGGAAACATGGCATAGTGAAAACTTTGACAACAACAATACCAGTCAAAATCTCCTTTGTTCAGTGCTTTAACCATGGCAGTGATGACAAGGGTTTGATGTTGTCTTTTAGATCTGGATATAACATGGTCTAGATTGCTAGCAGGCTATCCAAATTAATTATGTATTGTATGTAACAACTTAATTTTCTTCTGTTATAATCAATAAACAATAAATGAATAAAAATGCCAAACAGCAGGAGTGCTTCCAACATGTAGTAACAAAAGAAGAAAGAAAAGTGTTACCCTGGGAAAGCTTGAGGCAAATTATCCTGAACATAAACTGCTCAATCACTAACAACTGAGCAACACCTTCCTTAAATTAAACTGAACATACGGTTTCTCCACAGGTAGGCAAGCCCTCCTACATAATCTAATGCAGGGAAAAGAGAACACCCAAGCAGGGCAATACAGTACTCATACAAATTGTGATCTTGCAGTGCCACTATATTAATAACAAACACAGTTCTGGAAACAGATATCATGGAAATGTGATTGAGGATTTACTAAATGGCAAGTTACAGGTACAACAAGATGCCAGAGAAAGCATACCATGTTATATGCGAAAGGCTAATAAATACCTAACTTATACCAACAGCTAAAGAAAATACGTAAGACTAGAACTGATGGAGGTGCAATAGTAAATGTCAAGCAAGGCAAACACTGTGATGTGATAATGCAAATGGGAAAGAGGTTGAGACGAAACGTGGTAACACTGCAAAAGTTAGCTATCCTAGACATCAGATACATGGAAGGAAATGGAATGTGTATCGTAAAATTCAGTTTTATAGCCAGTAGAATCGGTGGATGGAGATGATGATAAAAGTTGGAAACAAGGGTGTAGGACTACATCAGGAGATAAACAGACATGCTGATGTTGGATCTCAGCCTCCCTGGAGCAGGAGGCAGCATTCTAGCCCCCAAATCGGATGTGAAACATACACTGGTCAAATCAATGGAGCAATCTGGCTTCTACCAAACTGTACAAGAAGGAAACAGAAAAGAGGATTCTAGAGATTGTGCTCTCCAGAAGAGCAGATGTATAAAACCTATAAGTAAGAGTGGCCTTAACTAAGGGGAGAATTGGATACTAGGGGAGAAGCAAACTCATGGTTGGCAATTACCAGAGAGATGATCAAAATAACACAGGAGGACCACATGAGGAGTTAAAGAGCAAACATAAGCTGACAACCACTGCGTAATAAAAACTGAATGAGCAGCCTCACACTAGTGAAATGTCACTTTGAAAAAGCAATCCCAAAAGACAACCACTAAAGTGGCCTGAAAGAAACGTAAAGAAAGGAGTGAGTAAAAAGAAGAGCATCTACAACAGACCAAGGAGAACATGTGAGGAAGAATAAAGGATTCGGCTGAAGCGTCTCAGACAGGGAAGAAAGCAAAAGCAAAGTAAAAAGGAATAATGTTTATGTTTTCAAGCTAACTAGGGAAAGAAAGAAAAGTAAGTCAGAGCTCCAGAGGTTCATCAAGGATGATTTTATTTTTTACTTGTAATCTGATTGACATTGGTGATATGGGGATCCATCATGGAATTATTTTAGACAAATAGCCTAGGAGTCAGGTAAACATACATGATGAGAGATACCAAAAGCTGAACACACAAAGCCAAACAATAAATGGCTGTATGAAGCATACTGAAAGCACACTTGATATGTTACAAACATACACACATACACACACACACACACACACACACACACACACACACACACACACACACACACACACACACACACACACACGTAATGGGGGCTCATGTTAATATTCCCAAGATGATTTAATCACACACATGGTTATCTGAGAATGCATTCTGCCTAGCTTTTTACTGAACAGTGCAACTGTGCTCAATATGATGGCTAAAATATTAAATCTACAAAGTTGATTGACAGCAGCTTGGAATGAAACAAGGCATTTAGAGAGGTGGAGATGACCAGACAGAGGCCATATTCAAGCTGATCTACTAGAATTCCTTTTTTGTTGTGCACATACCTCTCAAATTCTTTGATCAAGAATTCTGGAAAAAAACAAAATATTGGGGGGGGGGTATTTTTGATATACTCCAATTTGCTTAAAAAATCAATAGAACAACATGTTTTACATTGACATGCATTCGCTGAACAACAGGAAGTATGAAACTCTAATGTTTGACATTACTGGCTGATTGTAATCCTTACTGGCTGAATGTAATCCTCAGTGAGTTACCAGAAAAATCAAAACAATTTACAAAGGACAGGGCAAAAATATGAGGCAGAATAAGGGACATTCTACAAATCTAGGGCAGCTGAGAGGTATTACCGTGAACTCTCTTCAGGTGAAGGGAAGCAACTGCCAAAAACAAGAGTTTATTGATTTTATTTGCTCTAAGTGGCGGCTGAATGATAAATATTGTTCAGCTGAAAGATCAATGTATTTAAAGTGGGTGATGGTTTTAAGGACTTTACCAGGTGGGTTTGAATTAGACCAGCCATCTGGAACAAGTTTAGATCAAGACATCTAACAAAAAGCACTGCTTTTGTCTTATTAGACTTAACTATGAGACCATTATTTTGGAGCCATAAGGAGAGGTTGGACAAGCTGGTTTTGAGATGATTTTTGATGGTGTGGCAGGACGGGACTGACCACTACATTATTGTATCCTCAGCACACAGAACTAACTATACTGATGTGCAGTACTGAAAATGGGGGAGGTGGGGGTTATAGTTATGATGCCAATAGGCACAGACTCTAAAGAATATCTGTCCATTAGCATTCAGACAAAAGGAGGTTTCCAGTGTTACACAGCAGGAAAGGAGAAGCAATGGCAAGTGGGGACATTAATAGAGGGTAGATGGAGTAAAAAGAAGGAACACATTGGAGGGACTTCAGAAAGAAAATGCAAAAGGCCCAGACAGCATAGCTTCACTAATTTTGAAGACTCTGGTGGAAGGATTGTCATCTCCTCTCACAGAACTCTTTAAACAATTCCTCAGTAGTGCCAGAGGACTCAGCTGTTCCAGTGGAAAAGGAACAGATGACACTGCCCACAGATCCATTAGTTTTACCTCAGCAATAGGTAAAGACATAATTTGTAGCCAGCAGATACTGTCAAACCAGTGTTACCCAGGTCTATAGCCAGGTAGCTTTAATAAAGACTTCAGTTTTCTTTACAAAAATGATTAAATGGCAGACTGAGAGGTACGGAGGCACAGAAAAAGAAAGTCAGATGAATTGAGAAATGGCTAAATGAAAAAAAGGTAGAAATTTATGGTGAGAGGGGCAATACTAACAGATTTACTATCAAAACAGCAATATTCACAACTTAAAGTGTTCGCATTACCAACTCACAATACAGACGTGCTGCACAATAATTAGTTGAAAATAACGAAAACAAATGTCCGACAACATTGAGTTCAGTATTTTCAATATCATTGTTACTTACATCTGCTGCCACTTACAGCTATCTGCTGTTCAACAGTATGAATACCTGACATACACGTTTTTGCAGGGGGGAGCTGTGCACCACCCCCCACCCTCCAGCAACTTATATAGTCCAACTGCAAGATTGCACTACAGTGAGGAAAAGGGTAATTTTCCCGATCTTCACTGTACCACAATCTCTTGTCTTAACAGTGACCATAAATGAGCGAATGCATAGCGGCATTCGCTGCATAGAACATTCATAGAATTCATCAATATGGGAATTGACCAACACACATTCAGCATTCCCATATTCACCAAACCTCAATTCTAAATTTTGATGGCAAATCATATTAACAAATCTCCAGGATGCTACTGGAGTCCTCCAGGGGCTGGCCTTTGGCCCAGTGCTCTATGGAATAGTCTTGCAAATATCACCACAGCTAGAGCTCATCTAATGCCCGGTGCTGCTCTTCAATCTGGTGCCACTCAACTCTAAATTGAACAAAGAAAAACAAAAAAGTTCATTCTCCAACCTGGCATTGAGTATCAGTCCCTCTGACCTCCTCCAGTCTAAACTGAGGACAAAAAAATAGGTCTTCCACTTTTAAAAACTGTAGCAAACTACTTACTACATTTGCAGTAAGCAGCTTATTACAACAGAGGTTATATCACACATGTAGCACTAAAAAACGTGCTTCAGTCCTGACAGCAAAACCAGCAATGGAATTCATTTCTGTATCAGCAATCAGAAATGCTGATATGGCAC